>NC_134456.1:105937514-106237514 GCF_047948215.1 Lycorma delicatula | reverse complement strand
GTGACTGAGCTGCGTTTATGCAGTATCCTAACTGTTTGCAGGCTGTGAGCATATTTCCTGTCAGTAAAAATTAAATGAAATAAAATTACCACACAAAAAATGATCACGTTATGGTTATTAGTTTATATTATTAATTTAAATATTATTGTGTTAAAAGGTTTTGTGTTCCAATGTTTTGTAAACATAATACATATAGATTAAAAAAAATCTAACTACTCAAGTCTCTTTTGTGATAGCAACTCATCCATAACTATTATTATATCGCTCTATACTATTTTTGCTATAATAGTGGACGATCTAAACAAAATTGACGGCTTTAATCAATGAACATGGTTCGTAAATAAAACATTTTAATAAATTCTAATTTTAAAACAATTTTCTGGACTTTATAGATTCGACAGTAAAATTTTTATTGCCGGTCATAAGCATTTAAACTAAATTTAAAAAGAATACATAATTGTTTTAAGTTAAAGCAGAAAATATTGATTTATCAAGCTGCCGTAAATCATGTTTTACGGTAAACCCATTAACATCGTTATACCATAAAATTGTTTGAGGTAATAAATTATTTATATTAGAGTTAATATATTAATATAAATATATATATTAATATAATTTATATATAAATATAAATATATATTAATATAAATATAAATATAATATAAATATATAAATATATAGTATATTTATATTAGAGTAAGAGAACTATAAAATATATCAACAAGAGTTGACATATTTTATAGTTTGAGGCTTTGAATTTAATTAGGTATATTAAATTATTTATACGAGGAAAACAGCTATATAAATGTATGGTAAAGCAGAGAAGAAATCATTATTTATTAGCAGTAGATTTATTGATACAGAAACATATTAACAATGAAGTTAAATGAGTATTAGTACTGAAGGTTAAATTTTAAGTTTAATGAAATTTTTTGCGTAAATATAAGTAGGAAAAGACCTAATAATATCTTTGAATAATATATTTTTCATCCCTATTTTTTGAAATATATCCTACCAGTATTGTAGTAAAATAGACTCAATTAATCAATATTTTTTTCAATAATTTTTCCGTCCTGCATAGCTATCCGGACTGATGTTTTTCAAAGGTGAAGTATGATAAGGAGTTGTCTATGTTCTTTGCCACTAAGAAGGATGTTCTTCAAGATCGGTTTTACAACCTGTTTTATATTTTATCTTCACAACAGACCTTCCGAATAGGGACTATGTCACTGTCGCTTCTTTTGCTGATGACAAGGCAATCCTGTCATCCAACTCAATCTAACGGCAATCTATCCTGTCATCCAACGGCAATCTATGTTGATCCAACTCAACATAGCTTCAAGTAAACTACAACCTGAATTGGCCCAGATCAACGAATGGCTATTAAAATGGGAAATTAGGGTTAATCTAGCGAAGTCGAGTATGTGGCATTTTCAATGCGAGAGGACACTGCCTACGGGTCCATCTCGATGGCGTTCTCGTATCACATGCTCAAAATATGTGGTATCTTGGTATCTTGATCGTTGTTTGACGTGAAAGGTCCATGTAAGAGAAAAGGGAAAATGACTAGATATTATATTTAAGAAGATGAATTGGTTGGTGAATAAGAAATCACAGCTTTCACGATCAAAGAAACGATTATTGTACACGATGATCCTGAAACATTTGGAGTACAGCAAGCAACAGCAACGGCGAGATTATACTGTGATCCAAAACAAATTACAAGGAGCATCATAGAAGCGCCTTAGTTCGTAAGAAACAATGAAATCCATGAATATCTGGGTTTACCGTAAGTTCGAGAAGAAATACAGCGATTCGGTACAAAATATAAACTGCGGCTATACAACCACGTGAACTATTTAGCTATTAACCTTGTAGACAATAGTGAAGAAGTTAGAAGGCTAAAAAGACTCCACGTGTTGGATCTTGCGATTCGGTACAAAATATAAACTGCGGCTATACAACCACGTGAACTATTTAGATATTAACCTTGTAGACAATAATGAAGAAGTTAGAAGGCTAAAAAGACTCCACGTGTTGGATCTTGGTTGCTATGTAATTTGTGATAGAACTGCTTCAACTTAGTGTTATTTATCATATCTACACTTCAGTTCATTCAATTTTAATTATTATTGTTTCATTATTAACTATAGTTTTATTTTTATTTTTTCCTATTGTATATTAATTCTTACGATTGTTTTTTTTGTTCTGTGTTGAACTACCAATGGCAGTCATCTCTGATATAACCTTATATGTGTACTTACATTAAATGTTCTATGTATTAGTATGTCATTTTTGAAGAGCTTCGATGAAAACCACTCTGGATGTGATTATATTTACTTATGGTTTCTATAATAGTAAAACTGATTGTAAATTTTATTTTGAACCAAAAATGGAGAATCTTGATCTGTAGCAGTAAAACTTATTATGATAAAAAAATACATTTCTTTTCAGTAATTTCTTAAATATCTTTAAATTACATGAAATTAATGTAAGAAAAAAAATTAAATCCAAACTATTTCGTTTTGAGTTTTAAAATTTTTAATTTTAAATGTAACAAAATTTGGAATTAAAACATAATATACTCTATAAACTAGTATACTGGGTCATTTTGATTAACTTAAATCAATAAAAAGAACTCGCATCAATCATCATGTAATGAAAAAAATATATATAGAGAGCTGACAGATAATTTTAGCTTAAAAATTTTGGAGATTTTCAAACAATGGTTGAGCTTTACTTTTTGTTCAAACATATTGTATAAAATTTAATTAAATGCAGTTATTAGATTAATTATATAGCTGCTTGACGTCTAGTAATTTAATTAACTATTCTTCCTATAAATATCCTTAATCAAAAATATTCAATTATGTTTAATTAAATCTAAGTACTTTTAAAAATCTAAATGTTTAAACATAGATAATTATAATATGTGTCCTGTGTATTTATGTATATAGGATACATTTACACCTAATAGAAATCCTTTTTATGTTAATAAATTATTGTAATTTAATAAATAATGAAAAAAACGAACTTACACCAAAACATGTTCATAAATATCCGAGTTTAAAAATATCATATAAATTCAAATTTTCGATTTTTACTTTAAACAAATTTTGTTATAATATACTTGCTAAATTTAACTGTATTATTTGATATCAAATACATTTATCTATTTATATGTAGATTTACGAATAAAACAAATAAATATTAATAAATTTTTATGTAATTCTTATACACTATAAGATGGATATTCGAAGGATGTCCATTTGATCCGTCACTCGGAAATATGATATAAAGACGTGCAACTATAATATAACATAAATACACCTTTTTTTAACCAAGTACGATTTTCAGAAAGACTGAAATAATAAAATGGTGTAATATTGAATTTTTATACTATAGAGCTGGTTACTACGTTGGGGATTTGTTGGAGGGTTGAAAGAAAGTAACGGCTGTACAAGTATCTCGTAAGGGATTATTTATGTAATAGTCTATCGACCAAGAATATACAAAAATAAGTATGCTATTATGTAAGTATGCTATTCATGCTATTAATAAGTATGCTATTCATGTAGCTTTTTCCCCATTTTTCTTAGTCAAAAAAACTAAATTTTAAATAATGTAAAATATCAGTACTTTAACGAAATGTTGTATGTTATTCTACTGAATAACACATTATTGAAATGGAATACCCAGTTATTAAATGCAATAATTCATTATGTAGGTATACAGAAGGTAAGCGCCTGTACACTTGATTTTAGTGTATGGTCGATTTTATAAAAAAAACCTAGCTGTACCACTTAATTTTTTATGCAACCTCAGTTGCCATGGTACCTCAGTTCTTTTTTCTCGGCCACCATTTTTTGATAGGTTCTAGCGAATAATGCAATCTGACCGGATAAACCGTGATTGATATGTTTATATGCTAAGTAATACTTTAAAAATAAAGTTATATATTATATAAAATTGAAGATAAAAAAAGATAATGACAATTGAAAGAGGAAAAAGGATGGAAATAAATGTAATCAGGAAGTTTCTGGTAAAGATGAAATGGGATAAATATCGTGGAGTAAGAATTCATAGATTGTACATATAAACAAAAATTAAATCAGATTGAAAGAGATAAAAGAATGATTCAACCAAAGTAAATGTGTATAATACACAAATTGAGATAAAAAATTTGTCAATCATACTGATAAATGAAATTCAGATCTGCTTCATAAGGAAAAGAGAAAAATTGCGAAAGGAATTCTATAAAATGTAGATAGGAAAGATGATGAAATGATCAGGTATCACAGATTCCATTTCACCGCCCAGTATCAGATTAGAATGGTTTCCAACAAATCAAAATATGCCATATTCTTATCCTACTACTAGTATGTCTTTATTATGACAACCGAAAAAGAGTATATTTTAACCAGTTACAGAACTAAAATGTTCGAAATGAATGAAATTTTTATCAGCCACAATGCATAACTCCATTGATCAACTACGATAATCAACGCTGTTAACCCAAGTTCTCAACCAATTACACGATCAAATTTTTATCAGTTAGAACAATTTATGCATATAACCATTCAGAAAACAGATAGTTTTGATCAACTTTGATTCGATAACCGTACTGCATTATGATTTCCGATAAGGAAAAATAAAAACTTTGTTTAACCCACAACCCACCAATTAAAAATCATTTTTTTATCTTTGAAGTAGGACATCAATTTAATAAGATGTAACTTAGTAGCTTTGTCAATTACTGACAGTTGCAAGCAAGACGTTATTTTGTTAGTAGGTGTTAATGAATTAGCTGTTTTCCTTTATAATTATGGTTTTATAATTTTAAAGGTAAAAGCGATTTCGTTCAATAAAGTCGGTTTTTTGTACGGAATTTCTACTTTTATTATATTTAATCGTAGGAAACTAATATTACAAAGGACTGACACATTATTTTCTCTCATAAAATTATATTTTTAAAATTTTTTGTCGTTTCATGATTCACAAAACTCTAATTCCTACAGACTTATTCAAATCTAATAGTTTACCCAAAATTGAATTTTTTAGCTACGGAAAGTCAAGCAAAAAAAGAACGGAATTTTCACTTTTCAGTTTTTGAAATTTTAGCTTATTTATGATTCTCTGAAACTAGAGCCATAGGTTTTAAGAAAGCATTTGTAATATAGAATTTATTCAAACTCCGTAAAAATATTATGATGTAGTGCAAAAACAATTAGTTTACATTAGTTTTTCATTAACTGCTTTGTTTGAAAAATTGCGTGCGCGAGCGCGGGCACGCACACACACACACACACACACACACACACACACACACACACAGACATAGGTGGAGAGAAAGAGAATGAAATTGATAAACAACTTACCAAGAACAAAATTCAGGTTGGTCACATTTTGAAAAAGGTGGAAATTGAAGGACAAAGAATAACGATTAAAGACGAAGATAATATTTTCCCAAATATAAAGTTGTGGGTAAGTAAGAAAAAAGAGACAGGATATAAATGAGTGAAGTACATTCAGAAACGTAAAACCTCGATAACAGTGATAATGTACTCAACTCTTCGAACTCTTTGAATCTTCGATCCAAAATGTTAACCCTATTCTTCCAGACGTTCATGTTTGTTTCAACTAGGGTATAATTTTTAATAGAAATAAGTAGATTTTTGTATAATAACTCTCGTCTTATAACCCACGTAAATTATAGGAGATATTTGTTTAGCACTGAGTAAAACAACAGCCCCTTTAAGTAAGTTAGCTCGTGAAAGTTCCTGGTAGAGAATGTTAGATGATCTCGGCTTCATATATCGCAGGCAACTTCAATACAAGTAGTATGTGATGGACAATATACTTAATCATGAAATACCTATGACAACATACAACATACAGCGTACTGTAGTACAACATACTTATGACAACATACCAAAGGATAGGACAACTGGCG
This sequence comes from Lycorma delicatula, assembly GCF_047948215.1. Classification (NCBI taxonomy): domain Eukaryota; kingdom Metazoa; phylum Arthropoda; class Insecta; order Hemiptera; family Fulgoridae; genus Lycorma; species Lycorma delicatula. The sequence goes on along the minus strand of NC_134456.1, from coordinate 106,231,561 downwards.
CAACATGGGATTTAACGTCAGTCAAATTTGCTTAAGTTATAATTCAGATATATGCTATTATTCAGTTATATGTTTAGAAGTTGTTGATAACACCGCGTTTTCAATATCGTGCCAAAATTTAATAAAAAAATTTAGCAATGATTGCCTTAATTTTGGACGAAGAAGAAGCGGACAGTAAGCATGGGAAAAAATTAAGAAAATTTTTATGAAATTCTACCTTTTCATACATAACAGATGAAAATAGATTTTCATGGACCATCACGAGACAGGTGACAGTCGGAAATTTGGTCCAAAAACTAAAAATTTATTAGAGAATAAAATAATTTATAAAAAAATTAAAAACCGACTTCAAAAAATTATAGTACTAAAAATTTACAACTAATTAAATTTTTATTTATTAACTAAATTAGGAATATTTACAACAAATAACTATCTTGAAGTCGGTGCAAAAAGATATCTAGTACCTATATATAAATGTTAAGTTCGTTTGTGTACGGCTTCAAAACTTCAAAATGTTCTGCACCGATTGAGCTCAAATTTTAGCACGATATATAACCCGCATCAAAGATTGTTTTCATCTATTTTTAATAAATCTATCTATCTATTTTTAATCTGGAAATGTAAACAAAGGAAAACCAATCAGATCAATGGAAGATGGCCGCTGTCAAACACAACAACCAAATTTCTTTGAATTATATTTAACAGCTAAAACATCTATATTTTATTAAAAAAAAAACAAAAAAAAACACCAAAATAAAAAGAAAAGCCACCAAGAAGGACAACCGCAGTTGGTGATGATATGAATGATTTATAGCGTATGAAAATGCCATGTCTGAACGGGATTCCAACTCGGAACCACCGGATTAAAGTCCGAGACGTTACCACTCGCGCCACGGAGACCGGCAAACATATTCGTTAGGAGCCGAATAAAAACACGACTTACCAATATGGCGTTGTGTGTCAAACCAATTTTATACGGACTATAATTACTTTTAATACGCGAAACCCATTGCAATGATTGAACATTAACTTAAACCTCTTCAAAAATTATTCCTTTTGAACTAAACCACATTTTGATATCATTGTTTTTCTATAACACGGCTGGAATTCTTTTCGTTTAATGATAAGAAGCGTTGTCGAATACAATAACCGAATTCTCTTACAAAGGACATAATACACCGCTAAACTATTTCTAAATAATTCAAATTCGTGTATTTTTTTACGAATCGCGTTTTTATCAAAATCTCACCTTTTTCTCAATTGACCTGCGGTGTTTTGTTTTCTTTGGAGACCGTAATTCATTAGTAGATTCATACTCGAGAATTACGTTGTACACTGAAGCAGCACAACTTCTACTTGCGTTAGCAGTTTATTAACATCTGAAATCAACGCCGTTTGATTATTCTGTAATTTGTAAGCATTACTCTGCTTTTGTAAGCATTGAAAATTATATGTTTTTTCACACGACTTAAGGGCTTTTTTCGCAACCCACAAATCTTTATATATAAACATGTTAAGTTCGTTTGTGTACGATTCAAAAACTCAAAATGTTCACCGATTGAGCTCAAATTTTAGCATGATATATAACCCGCATCAAAGATTGTTTTTATCTATTTTTCGCATTACTCAAATACCCGCGACCGCAAGAAAACAGTTTTTTTAGTGAAACAATACCTGTTCCCAATTACATTGTTTATTAACAAAAAAAAAAACGTATCCACTTGATTCTGATTCAGATTATTATACAATCTGAATTAAATATTCACTTTAATCGAGGTACGTTTGTGTGATCGTGTCGTGATTGAGCTGCGCCTTTCCCCAAGCTCTGAATTTATTAGAAAACAACCAACAGTGGGATATATGTATTAATGACGCGTGCAACACTGCACATCCAAACCAAATTTGCGCATTATTCGCAATTATATTGACCGCTTGCTTCCCTTCATCTCCCACAGAGTTATGGGAAAGATATCGATCGCATATGGCTGAGGATATTTTGCATAGAGTACGCCTAGAAAATACCAATATGACCATGGAATTTACAGAAGGCATTTACAACGAAGCATTGATAAATATTGAAGACAAGTGCTTAGCTATTGCAAATAAAGTTCTTAGTCAATTGGGAATGCCAACACCCACCCGAGCTGCGATTGCTTCATTTGATGTGGATTTACGCCGTGAACAGAGTTACAACTTTGGTGATCTTCAGTCATATGTCCAATCAAACATTCCCAAATTAACGTATGAACAGAACGGCATTTATGATCGCATAATGCAAACATTCCTCATTAGATTGATTCTAGCAACGGTTCGATCAAAAAATGACAATTATCCTGTTGCGGAATATTAATCAGCCAAAACTCTGCAACGGCACGCGACTTGCAGTTAATAAATTGATGAATAACGACCCTCTACGGAATGTGACTATTGTTGGGAAGAGAACAACACAGAACACACATCTTCATCAGCGAACGGTTCCTTCAGCATAGGAACGCATACTGGGGGAATTCGGCGTGCTTTTCCCAGATAAAATCAGGTGACTATGCTGCGGACCGAAAGAAGGATTATCCGAACAAGGATGCCGGAAGAAATAAAGGGGTGAATAATTTCTCCTGATTCTCCCTTGAAGCTGTATTCATATTAAACCAGCTCCAGCCCCAAGGTGAATGTAACAAAACACAAAATTAATAAAAATATAAATTCTATCGGTTACATTATTACAGCCTGCTAAATTTTATTTAATATAGAGATTCAAGTGATCTTTAGCAAATGGATCCTAGAAGTGGTTTATAATACGGGTCACCTTCAGTTGTGAAAACCGTAGTTGTGTTATGTTCATTATACAGGGTGTCCCATATAAAACGCAACCCATCAATCACTCATCCATGAAATTTCAAAAGTCAAGCTTACTCCCCTACTCGTACCTGAAATGGACTCGTCCAACATCTGAACATCGCGGCGACGCAGTAGAACACTACCGATAATAACAACAATGCAATCATAACGTTCAGTGTATTGCTAAAGACAAGATGGTGTTTTCGCTAGATAAACGTGTTTTCATTGTTGAGTCGTACTTGTACGAAATCAGTAGTTGCAGTGCAATATTTGTTTCGCCATAAGTTCCCAGATAAACCAGCTCCTAACAAAATATCAGTATTAAGGTTAGTTGCAAAATTTAGAGAGACTGGTTCTGTTAATAACAAGGAACACAAAAGATCTGCGTCAGTGTTGAATACAGATACAGTCACTGAAATCAAAGACCGATTACTCGCATCGCCAAATAAATCGATCAGACGTTTGTCTGCTGAAATTAATTTGTGTAAATTCAACTGTTCATCGGGCGACGAAACAATTACAATTACGACCTTATCGCATTCAAACGGATCATCAACTTCTTGAGCCCGACAAAGAAAAACGGCTACAATATTGTCAATGGTTCCGTCGATTTCTGCGTGAGGGAATTAACGTTATGGATTCGTTATTTTCCACAGATGAAGCACGGTTTCATTTGGATGGCTACGTAAACAGCCAAAACGGTAGAATTTGGAGTGCTGAGGGATTTTCAGCACTCCAAATTCGTGATAAACACGTTTATCACGAAAAACAATTACACCCGCAGAAGTTGGGCGTGTGGTGCGCGATATCGCGGAAGAAAATAATCGGTCCTATTTTTTCGAGTACACCATTAATGCAGAACGATATCAAGATATTTTATTTCAGTTCATTGCACTCTTGGAAGAGGAAGACAGACACTGCTGGCTACAACATGACGGTGCGACATCGCACTACGCAGGTTCAACTTCTGATTTCGTCGAGGAATTCTTTGGTAATCGTGTTATCGGTCGAGGCTTGTGGCCGCCAAGATCTCCAGATTTGACTGCAGCGGATTTTTTTCTATGGGGTTACCTCAAAGAAAAGGCCTACAGCAACAAACCACGAACACTTGAACAATTGAAAGTCAATATTGAACAAGCTGTATTAAATATCCAGCCACAAACTTTGAAAAAAGTTGCAAGAAACACTGTAAAAAGAATTGAAGCTTGTATTCAAGAAGATGGCGGCCACTTCCAACATTTACTCCAAATGTAAGGTAATGGATGGTAATAATAAAAATTACATTTAATATACACATGCCTTTTTATTATTTCAATACCTACCAATATAAGGTTGGGTTGCGTTTTATATGGGACACTCTGTAGTTCACCTTGAGTTGTGTGATTATTTGAAAACAAAGCTGGTGTGGGAAGTCATAGTAGCGATGAACATATGAAGAATTTATATTTATGAATAAAAATCCACCCGTTTTTTGATCGATTAAAAGTTCTCAGCACTATCAGGATTACGTTAAAATTTGTGAAATCTAACAGAAGGATTTGTGAGTAGCAACAGTTATCTCTGATTTGACAATTCTGGTGAATAAAGAGAATTTAATTTTAGATATAACAAGTAATTATAAACCAAAATACACACATAAGGCAGAAGGTTATTATTTACACAAGTATGTGTTTTTTTTATACACCACATACATTTCCAGCACTAGAGAAAATTTTGAATAAAGATGTTTTAACTTTTAGCTATTTGCCCAATGATAGAAAAATGATGACAAATTTTCTGAAGAAAATGACATTTTTTAGAACTGAGAACGTCTAAAAATTACAAATTTTAATTTATTTATTCCAATTCAAAAATGAATTACATGTGTGCAAATATAATTCTTTTTTGATGCAAATGTAATTTTTTTAATTATTTTTTTGGTAACTTATAACTGAGAAACGTGTAGATCAGCTTAAAATATGTACCCTTATAGAACAGTTCTAAAAATAATTTTTTATTACATTTTATTGAGATTTATCTAGTATTCTAGTTTAATTTAGTTACAATAGTTTAAACTAGTTTAGAACTTTTAAAAATAGTAAAATAAACTAAACAAAAATATATTTATTATCAAGTAAATAAAATCGCAAAATCAAAAAAATTGTGTCGGGTTTTTTCTTCCTTATCATTGCAATTTTAACTCGATATTATTGATATAGACACAATACAAAGGCTACATTCGGAGTAATAACACAACATTAAGTTAAGTGATGTAAAAAATTTATTGATAGAAGGTAAATAAGAGATAGAAGAAATAGAAGGTGATAAGAGTAAATGCAAATGCTTGAAAAAATTGCATACAACCAGTAAAAAAAGCATGGAAAGCGAGCAGGCAGTTTGCATGATAATATTATTGAAAATATATTGATAAATTTGGGAAACAGTGACAATAATTAAATAGACAGTAGTTTATCGAGTATTAAAGAAATGCATTGAGATATTTTTTCTGTTTTACTTAACGAAATAATAACATAATGTAACGTACTATCTTAAACATTTTAATTTATAAGGTAAATATAGAATTTTTTCTCACAATTTTCTAATTGTTTAATACAAGTTGTTTTTACTTCATCTTTATGTCAAAAATAAAGAGTAGTCTTTTTTCTCGGATGGATTCCGCTAAGATAGATTAAATTAGAGTTATTATATTGCTATATTTTGGTTTGCTGCACGCTTTCGTGAAACAAATTTTAGATACTTCACACTCTCAGACTGTGAAATTAAAACGCTATCAAGGTGAATCCCTGGGCAGTCAATTTCTTCCCATCGTGAATGTGATATGGTTAACGCGTATTCTCTACGTACTCAACCATCTGCTGATTAAATCCAAGTCAAATTGTAGGCTATTCGATGCTATAGTTAGGATGGCATCAACTGCGTGAACAGCTGTGGTATCCGCAAAGGAAGCAACAATAACCTCATCTGTAGTCTAAAGGTCTGCAGTAAAGATGGAGTAAAACACAGACCCAAAGGCAAAGCCCTGAGGAACTCCCGACTTGATTGCGAAGAACATGGACAACTTCTGGTTATATTTCACCTGAGAGAAACATCCTTCTAGGTAGCCGTGTAGAATAAGATAATGTGGTTGAAGATGGCTCGTCTTCAGTGCATAGGAAATGAATCAATTTTTTTAGAAAACACATTATTTGTTATTTATAAAAACTTCTGTAAAAAAAAAATAATGATCTATTTTACTGGACAGTTATTAACGATTTTTTTTAATTTTAAGAAAACCTAATTAATATTATTATAATCTTTTTAAATTTTTTCATGATTCGAAATCATTGGAATATTAAAAAAACATTTAAAAAAAACTGTTAATTTACAGTAGAACATTAAAAAAAAAAACAAATAACTCAGTTTATTTATTCCAAATCATTGGAAATAGCCGTCTAAAATTTTCATTGCAAAGCTTTAATTTGCCTCCTTTGAAAAGAATGATAGTAGTAATGTAAATAAAAACTGAGCGCGTTAGGATAAAACAAAGAAAACTTCTGGGATATAACAAAGAAACACTGCATAACTCAAATCTTTTGTTACAACATAAACTAAACAAATAGTAACTTATCTTCCACAAAATTATTCGAATAAAAGTTACACACACACACACACACACACACACACACACACACACACACACACACACACACACACACACACACACACACACACACACACACACACACACACACACACCCACAAAGTGGAAAACATCCACACTGAAGAAAATAAATATTTTAAATAATCAAATTTTTTTCAGAAAATATCAACCTTATCATACGATCATATAAATGCGATTAATTTTTTAAAAATGACTATCAAAATATGCTGAATTATTTTTGTCTTGTTTAAGTTTGAGAAAAGATGTCTAAAAGTTGAATAATTATAATTATAATTTATTTTTACTATTTATATTTATCTTTTATATATATAAATGAATGTTTGAATGTTTGTTTCTTTGTCTCCTATGCGTTCCTGTGCCATTCAACCTATTGCAATCAAACTTTGGTCAGTTGTAGGCACGCCCGCGAAAGTTTCTGAATTAGTTTGAATCCGCTAAGTGGTGCTGGGGTCGAAATATTTTGAAAAGGTGTATTTATGGTCCGATTTGTCTCATTTTCAGAATATATATTAGTTACGTGAAAAGAACAATTTTTCAAAACTATATTCGCTAGGTGGCGCCGGTGTCGAGATATTTGCAAAACAAACAAACAAAAAGAAAGTCTGTATACGTACAGACTTTCTTTTTCTATATAAAAGGCAATGTTCATATGTGTGTCCGCTGTAGACTAAAAAGCTACTGGATCGATTTATGCGCAGGAAAATGGGAAAAGGGGTAAGGGGGAAAAGAGGAAGGGTAAATGGGACGTGTAAAAGGGAAAAAGGAGAAATGGAAAATTGAAAAAGGAAAAGAGAAAGTGAGAAAGGGGAATGGGAGAAATGGTGAAAGAAATATGGAAATATATGGAAAAAGGGAAATAGGAAAATAGAATAAAAGTGAAAGGTTATATTTCCCGTAATGTTTAATTTTCAGTTTTTTAATGTTTTATCAAACTTTCAATTGTGTTAATTTAATATGTATATATATATATACAATATTATATTAGTATATGTGTATATATATATATTGCTAGATTTGAATGTGTACGTGCGTATTTATGTATATACATACATACATACACACTCTTTGAGTGTGTATATGATATATATATATATATATATATATATTATATATATACACACACTCAAATCTAACAATATCGAAGCATTGCTGGGACAGCTAGTATTTTATAAAATACAAATTAATTACTTGACTTGAATTGTTGCAACACAATAGAAATTTGCAATTCTCTTCATACATTATTAATTATTTCTGAATAAAAAACCAGAGCATACAAAGTAAATGAATTCCTTGATTAAGAGAAATATCAGATACAGTATTGCATGATTTTCCCGTTAATAATAATAATAATAAAACGTAAAATAGAGACAAAAAAAAATATATATATATATATAAAACAGAATATGTTCATTTTTTTTAGAGGTGGAGAATAAGTTTTAAAAACATTTTTTTCCAAAAGTATTCATTTACAGGTTAAGCGTAACAAATTTTCTTTAAACCTAACAACCCCTTTAATAAAGGCTAAAATAAGAAACACAAAATTCTCCAGAATAAAATGATGCATTTTTGATCCGAGGTCCATAATTTAAGAAAATTATAAACATTTCTTGAGAGCTATATATATGAAGTACTTTCAAAAAATGTTTGAAAAATATTTAAACCAAAGGGAGATAGACCAAAGCAACAAAGAAACATATATTTCAATTTTAAGAAATCGGGATTGATTTTTTTAAAAAAACAATTTTTTTTGAATTTTTTGTGTGTCCATTGTAGGTAATAATTTGCTTTAATAAAGTTTTCCCTAAAATGACTTTAAAGAAAATCAAAATTTGTGTTTTCGCCATATCCCCCAACCTTTTAACGAATTTGGAAAAAAATTATGATCATTGCTCCATGTACAGAAATATTTTAACCAAATTCGTTTCTTTTAATCCTTAGTTATAAGGCTAAAAGTAGTGCAACACATATACGATATTTTATGTACGTACGGACATAAAACATAATGTTTTTTTTTTGTCTAGATGAAGTAGTTTGACCCGAAAACGTAAATTATTCCAAAAAACCCGATACTCCTTTTTTGACACGATCACCTTTAATTTATATTCTAGTTATATTCGTCGGGAAATTAGAATTATAAAAAAATTAATTGTGCTGTAGAAATTTTAAAAATTTATATCAATGATGAAGTTTACCGTGAACGTTGATAAACTAAAATTTAATTGCTTACTTAAACATACATTTAAAAATAAAATATGTGTATTGATGATCCAAGAGTAAAGATGTTTACTTGTTGTAATATATGTTTGACTTGCTTAAATATTAAACTAATGTAATGTTTTACCCGTTATGCTTTGATGAACACGTAATATCACGTGTTCTATCGACCTAATTTATGTCATACTTTTTTAAAAAAAAATACTTTTAAGAGTATCTATTTGCAAAAAAACAAAGTGTACACCTAATGTTTAATCTTTACTTTATCTTTGTAAACGTAAATGGTTGCTGATCTATAACACACTACTCATCTTTTAATGTATGTCGATTGAAAGCTTCTTACTTTTACTGAGCACTTTCTGTTGGAATTCTACCGTTGCAGAGGAAATAACCTCATAGAGAATTTTTGTTTTCATTTTGCAAATACGTGCTTGTACATCTTTAATCTGTATAAATAAGCCGTCGTTGGAAAGTAAAGTCTAAATTTATACATTCTTAATGAAAAATATTTGATTATATTATATTATTTTAACGAAAATAATTTTATATAAAATTTCTTTTTTATTATTTTTTACAATTTATTTAAATTCATGTAACTTAACGATCCACGTTATTGTTGAATATTTATCTAGATGTTTAAAGATTTTTCAATATTTTATTATACAAAATTTATATTTAGAATATATTGGAAGTGTAAGCCGAGTTGATCCCAAATATCAACATTAAACAAAACATTATGTTAATGTTTTAAAATATTTAAAGCAAACATATAATACGTATTCATAATGTATTTTTTGAAAATTTAATGCATATTTACTTCCTTGTACGAAATAAAGGAAGTATTGTGATCACGTAAAATTTCGGTTTTTAGATTTCAACGGAAATATCTATTTTGACCATTCCTGAATCCATTTTAACTAGTTTCGGCGTGACGTCTGCACGTACATATCTATCTCGCATAACTCAAAAACGATTAGGATTAGTAGAATGTTGAAATTTTGGATTTAAGACTGTTGTAAGATCCAGTTGTGCGCCTCCTCTTTTGATTGCAATCGAGTGGACCAAAACTTTTGTCCAAACTTTGAGCTCAGGAGACGATCTGAACCCATCGTCCAAATAATCTATGACACCCTCTCAAGAGTAAACAAAAGTACCCCTCTCAGGGGTATTCGTATGGGTCCCGGGCCATTGCGACTTCCTCAGGAACGAACGGGCTGATGAGGCTGCTAAGAGGATGGCAACAAATGGACTCCGATTTGAATTAACACGTGAGAACGACTTCATGAGGATTGTCCGTGTCAAACTACGTAGTCAGTGGAATAAGTTCTGGCTACTGAGTCCTTCCACGGCCTTGAAACGTCTTCCAGAAACTTTTTATCCCAAACAACACAAGAAACCAAGTCATCCTAACTAGGTTGAAAATTGGGCACACAAAGTTAACCAACGTCCATCTGTTTGATTTTCCTCGACAGAACTATGAGGCGTGCAGCGTTAAATGATTCGTAATCCACTTTCTCATAGACTGTTCGGGTCTGTTCAACATCAATGAAACTTCGGTTCAGATGTGAAGGCTTTAGTCAACCGGAAGAAATACATCAAAACACTGTTGCGGTTCTCTGTGATAGTGGGATGAAGAACGTAATTTAGCGGTTTTGTTTACGTGGGGTCCCTTACGGAATACCGTGAGTGCAGTGAAAATAATCTACGGGTGATGTTCCAATATTTATTACCCGTTGTTATTAATGTTCTGAACTTAACTTAATTACCTCTAATTTGGACCAGACTTCACGTTTAGCAAGTAGATCGCTAAAGAAATTTTAGTCGTTTTCCATCTGTTTTTGTTTCATACTCGGAATCTATTGTTTTATTTTATATTGAGATTTTTAAAAACAACTCACATATTGTATATATATACCATGTAACGTTTTTAAATCTTTTATTTTAATGTTCTGTAAAACGTATTAAAGTATAGAACTTCCCTAAAAGATTTTCATTGAAATTGATGGGGGCATTTGGTTAAGAGTAAGGCTTCGGCATTCATAGGAAATATATTGGTCAAATCAAGACCTTATATTTCAAGGTTAAAAACAAAGATTATCTTTGATTTATTAATTAAAATAGTAAACTTTTTAACATTATATCAACTACAATCTGTGTTAAGGTTTTTGACTCTAAACTATCATAAAATACAGCTACAAAATACTTAATTATAAACGTTTTATGGTTACTTAGTTTTAAAACTAATGTTAAAATCTTCAGTTATCCTATTCTAAAATTTAAAAAGTATCTCTACGCTTTATCACGAAAAGTTTAGAAAAGTGTAATCGTTAAAATAAAATGACACGTTTATTTATATAAAAAAAAGTTTATATGCAATATTTATTGTATACTTCTCTATTGAAGAATACCGAAGAAGAAAATTAAAAATGAAAGATACCCGTCTAATGAAACAACTTAGTTCAAATAAACTTTGCCAAAAGATAATGAGTGCCACCAACCACAACACTGACAAAGTAAATGAAAGATCAACAACTGAAGAGATCTTTTGGAAAAACTTTCTTTTAAAGAAACAATAGTTCTTACTTCTACTGAAATTAAAAAAAAAAATAAAAGCACTTACATTTTATTAATAACAATAATATTTATTTGTCAAGAATACTTTCTACTTTCCATTCTAAAATTTCTTGACTTAACTGGAAGTTTAAATTAGAAGACTAACTTGAAGCAGAATACTACATCAGGATTGGGCAAGTTCATAATTAAATTATTGTCATAATCCATTTACTAACTCTCAACATTACCAGTTTTTGTTTCTTAAAATAAGATTTATGTTTAACCAAAGCTTTTGATGTTTCATAAATAATTTTTCCTAAATTAAAATTAATACGTGTTGTAAATTCGCTAAATCAATTAAACTTCCGCTAGATGAACAAACCTCAAAATTTTCATTTAAATTCAATTTTAAATTTAGACTTTGGTTAAATAATATAAATTTCTTTACGTTTACGTCTTAATATCCATTTCGTTTTACTTTAAGTTTCTATTTTCTTTAAATAAATTTATTTCATCTGCTGATAAAAATAAACACAATCCAATGGCTGCATCCACCGGAATGCAGCCCGCTGACTGCATATCAGACACTACTGCATCCACGGGGCAAAAAAAAGTTAGTACTTGAGCTGCTATAAAGATTTACGTAACGGTTAAATCGAGGTACTGAAAAAACAATAAAAATTAGGTATTAATATTAATAAAAATAATAATTATGAACAATAAAAAGATCACCCGGACCTAGAACTCTGTGACAAGAACGTCCCGTACTGACGCCGATAGTTCCTCTATGTGTAATAAACATTTTTTTCAACATAGTTAATTTTTTATTTCTAGAAAAAAAGTACGGGGTTTAACAATAATTATTACATAATTGGATTGATTACCATATATGCAGGAATGAATACAAGATCTGACTACAACATTGAATCTGTTTTTTCTTATTTTATTTTTAAAGATTTTTTGATTTTTAAGATAATTTTGGAGTAGTTGAATTACTCCAAAGGTTTCTCTAAAAACTCTTTGATTGTATAGTACTGTTATTCAAATAAGTACCATATATCTATATTTGTAATCCTAAATCTTAAAAGTATTTTCTAAATTTTTTATAATGATTATAATAATTTTTGTAAACATTTTTAAGTCTAAATATTATTGAATTAAAAGTTAAAAACTTGTATTTAAACAAAAATAAATATTTTTTTCATTTATTTCACAAAAAAAATAAATAAATACACGGTATTAATAGTTTGTAAAAATGCAATTCTATATAAATGTATACATCTCCGCTTTGTTACCGGATTTATTTGAAAACCACGCATATCTGTTATCAACAAAATTTATGAAAAAAAAAAATAATAAAGTGGCACTTTCTTTATTCATGACTTATTATGATTAATTTGGTGACAAAACGGTTAGTAGGTGTAGTAATTATTAAAGAATAATTATTAAATACTTCCTTAATGATATGAACATCATTTTAAATTATAGTTTACAAGATTTATTGGCTAAATTTTACTCTTATACAAGTGCTAATTTATATATTTCTTGGGTGAAAAATAAATAGTTCATCCTATTATCTGATAATCAGTAAAATAAAAAATTCTGTTCAATGACACAAAAACATATTGCAAGGATAAAAAAAGTCTAAGAGGATCAAGGATTTTAATATTTATTACAGAAAGACTAGTATCAAAGGTCAGCGTACGAGAATTGTTTAAATGCTTTTGAATTCATTAAATTACCCTTTTTAGAGGTTTTTTAAACAAAATATCTTGCTTATGTCAAGATATAGGTGGATGAAAAGCCTATTAGATGAAATGAGTTATTTGAAAATATCAAATTTGCTGATATGACATGAATATTTAGATGTTAGATTTATTTCTTAAAAATTTTGAGGATATGACACAAACATTTCTAAATCATATAAAACCAAATCAGTTATTTTATTTCAGTTGCCGTCGGTTTTACACCTAATGGATATTGCATGAATGGTCCATTTAAACAACTGTTAAGTAACAGTACGTTAAAAGAGAAGAAAATTATTTCTTTATATCACGAAGACAAATAACTTGATATACTAAACAAGAAGATAAGTTTAAATGTCTGAGAATATAAATTTCCGATTTTATGAATGTTTTTATGTAACGCGGTTTACTTTTTACTTAAAGGTATATGAATGAATATTAAAAATTACATTTAACTATTAATGAATTCATAATTTCTGTACAGAGTAACCGTTTGAATGAAAGTAACATACCATTTAAATTAAATTATTTTATTTTGTATTACTAATATGTACGTTGTTATCTATTCAAATTGTGAATAATAAGCATCCCAATTGTCCAATGAGATGAGGATGATACGTATGAAATGTAAATAAAGTTTAGTTTTGACACAGCCAGCCTGATCATTTCTTAGAAGTGTGGTTAATTGAATTTCAACCATCATCTTGTACTCAAAACCTATAAAATTGATTATACAACGTCAAATTTGTTATTTTTAACAAGATATTTCATTGAATTTATTTATTTTAACAACAAAATATCCGCTCAATTACTTTTAATTATGTATCGAATATGTATCCTACAACAACTTTAAAGTCTGATAGGGATTTGAATTCAGAAACTATTAGGTAAAAAGTAGAGACAATAACACTTATATGGAGGTAGGCAGTCAACACTTTCACCAAAAATCTTCTTCTTTTGTTGGCAATTCTATGATTGGTTTCATTGATCTCCAGCCTTACCGATCTTCATAAAATTTCTTTAACTCCCTATAGGTCTTTTATAATCTTCCATGACTTTTATAATGTGGTCAATATTCTTGAACTTCCGTCTTCGTCTACCATTATTTCCTTCCACTATTCCGTCCAATATCGATTTTTTCAACTCGTCATGTCTTAAAAAATGGCCAACCCAGAGTTAGCTCTTCTTTATTTTAAGTTGATCATGAATCAAGATTTATCAATTCCAAAAACCTTAATTCCTCTTCATTAGTCATTTTATCTATTCACCCGATTTTCTTCATTTTGCGGTAGCACCACATCTCAAAACCTTTAATTCTTCTTTCTTGTTCACTCTTAGAGTCCATGTATCGCTTCACCTAAAATAAAAATGTTAAATTAATTAAACTAATTTATTTTTCCCTGGATAATTTTTATTTCTCTCTTTTATTTATTTTGGGCTTTTACAATCATACAAAACTGAATTCAACCCCAAAGAATGGTGTCTATGAGTTACATGATGGAAGATCGAGTAAATATGGAGTATTTTGTTCTATTAATTAAAACTTTTTGTTCTATTAATTAATTAAAATTAAAACTTATATTGTTATTATACATTTTTACTAGTAGCATCAAACTAAGGATTCATGAGTTTCTGGTGCTGTCCTTTATTTATATTCCTATCTCAATTTACTATAACTATTTCTCTTGTCCTAGTTGCATAAATTATATAAATCATACCCATCCTTTTGTCAATATAGTTATTTCATTTGTAATAATATATGTTATCTTTCAAGAACTTCTGAAGCTCTGTCAGTTTATTAATATTTATCTAAATAATAATCAGTGAAAATGACACAATATGACAAAGCATACTGTCATTATTTTAGCTTACTTTCACCAAAGTTAGTTTAGTAACTATGAGTAGACTAATATTTCTAGATTAAATAAAAGATAAATGAATTATCTATCACAGTCTTATCCCGTACTTTTAAAAAATTATACGTATGTACTTTTCAAATAAATAAATATATGTGGATTGAAAAATTAAATTAAAAACGAACATTTATATATCAATTCACTTTAAAAATAAAGAAATTATGAAGCACATCTCGTCTCTCCGGGTATATTTTTTAAACGTTGTAAATAAAATCACTTTTTATTTTTGCTGGATTTTCTTTAATCAGCTTCTACAGTAAAGCTAAACGTAAGTCGTATGATTGGCCAGTACTTGAAAGAGGACCACCCAATTTTAGTTTTCAAGTAGTACAAAAACAATAGTACAACATAACAAACAAACAATAGTATAACATAAATTATGTAACATTTGATAATGCCTTTGAATGTCCAATGAACATTAACCTTAAAACAACAAAATAAATAACTTTAAGTAGAACAGTAAACGAAACAGTAACTTTGAAACAGCCAAGAAATAATAAACGTGAACACCAAGCCGCCATCGTAACGGGCCATCAACAAGAAGGTCAAGCACATGGAGCGTTTTTAGCTAACTAACGCCCTTAGTGTCGTCTAGCAGATTCAAAGCGAGATGATTAATATGCTTATCCAACCTTGACACATACCTCGAAACTAGACGTACAACCATTTTCTCCAACGTATGGAATGCCGACGCAATCATGGATCTCACTATTCCTCGCGAACTACGGCACGTGGATTATGTTGAGGAGAAGTTTTATCTGAAATCGTTGAATGACCTCCATGTTGCTAATACTGGACGTTCCCCAGAGTTAAATCCCGTACGTCCATATAGGTTTCAAGAAAGCCTTGTAGAGCAGAACTTTATTGGAAAAAGAAAGTTGTGATCTCTTACCCAACACCCAGTACATCTTCTAAAGCTTAATGTCAAACAACTTCCTCCTCTTCCTAACATGATCCCACCACGTCAAACACGGCGATCAAGGTAAAAGTCCAGGTACCATACTTTACAGACTTGAGATATCCTGACACCGTTTAACCGAACCGCAGGGCAATATTCCCTTCTTATCGTGAATGTCACGTGGCTGGACTTCACCGGATTAATCTTTATCCTCCATGTACGCAACCAAACGCTGATGACATCGATTGCAGATTGCAATTTTTCCGAGGCAGTAGTCGGGTTATCTTCAACCGCCATGTCATCTGCGTACGACGTAACCGTGATATTGGCGGCAGAAGGCAGGTCAGAAGTGTAGACCAGGAACAGAACCGGCCAAGAACTGAGCCCTGCTGAACCTCCGGGTTTTTATCGAAAAACGCAGACTTCTCTTGGTTGTAATTAACGCATCTAGATAGTAGAATTATTAAGTACGTTTGTGGTAGGCACGATCTCAATTTGCAAAAAAGACCTAGTATTCAAAATTTGTTAAATGCTCGCTCTATGTCCAAAAAGGCCGCTGAACAATACAGATTTTCTTCTAGACACCTGACGATGACACTAGTAATTCTTTGGGCTTGTTCCACTGTCGAGTGACCACTCCTAAATCCGAATTTATGGTTGACTATCACTCCTTCACTTTCCAACGCTGGCCACAATCAGCCCAGGAACAGCTTCTCAAATATCTTAGATAAAACCGGTATCAGGCTTATTCGGCTATGCGAAGACACATCTTGCGAAGGCTTCCCGTGTTTTAAAACCATCGTTATTTGCGACATCTTTAATTTTGAAGAGCAGCGAGTAGTCCTAAGGTTCGCATTAAATAGGTTCCGCAAGTAAGAAGTAGCCCGAGACGGTAGCGAAGATATCATCTTATGCGTAATGCAGTAAAACTCTGGAGCCTTCCATACGCACCTCATCCTCTTCATCTCTTGTGCTACCTCCACCTTCGAGAAGGGTCTCAAACGGAAACACAAAGGAATCGGGCTTGTTAAGAATTCACTAACTTCGTCCTCGATATCACCGTGCATCTAATGCGACCGGAACACTTACCCCAAGTGCTCAGCGAACAACTCGGTCTTTTGGCTGTTGTAACAGGCCTACCCATCAGTCGTCTTCAGCGGCAGGAAAGAGATTGGCGACCGCTTGAATTTCCTCGTCACCCTCTACAAAAAATGACCGTCTCTCCTCAGCAGAGATAGACTTTCAACATACTCCTTGAATGACTCATTCTTGTGTACATTCTTGTGAAAAGTATTTCGCGAAAATCACGAATACTTTTTTTGTAGCTCTTGATATCCTTCGACTGCAGCCGAAGTTGTTTACTGTTTATTATTCTCTCGGTGTATTCCTCCTTTTTCATCGCCGATTCCAACAACGCATACTGCTTCATGATATTCGAAATACCTTACAATACTATTGAAGATGGCTTAACCTCTTCCTTTTGTGGAGCAGCACCATCAGTCTCCTCCACTAGCAGACGATCAAATCAATTCGAGAGAGGTATGTCATTCCTAGAAGTCGTATCAGCTACCGGCACGTTTGCCACGGCGGAGGGACCGGAATTGAGTTCGTAATATCAGAGTCACTGCTAGTACTCGAAGAACCACTCAAATTTTCAACGATCTCCTTTATTAATTTCCTGTGCGAAGACTTCTGTAGATCTTGGTTGGAGTAATTGAATGGGCCAAGTTTTCTATTCACCTACGTGTTGTTTACCTCCTCGCACTTGTTTACTGTCGTTCGCCACGTGGTTGCTATGCGGAATATCCGGAAACTGGTCCATATTAACGTCACGACCGCCTAGGCCTATGAATAGAAATAACTTATAAAAAAGAAAAACACAAACCTGAGAAAACAAACACTTAAGTAATAGAAAAAAATAAATTCAAACTAACACACAGCAGAAAAAGGAATTAATTAAAATAATTGACTCTAATGAGGAGCGACTTAATACGTAAAAACATAAACAGATGTTCTAACTCATTAAATCATATAATTTGAATTAAAAATAAAATAAATAGACTTATTGTTGAAATACGTCAATTTAATTAAAAATTTTAAAGTGATGTAAATTAAGTTAAATTATTTATAATCTTCTGACTAAATAATTAAAAAATAAAATTTGTTTATTATGATCAATATATAGCTGCCAGTCTGTTAGTCATTTTCAGAAATCTAACTAGGTTTTAATAAAATTAAATGTAATATTTCTGTATGGTAAAAATAACAATTTTATCATAAAATAAACTTTACAAGATGTACTTATTGATGTTTAGTTATGTAATGCATACTTTTTTAGTAGATGAGCGTCATGAGAAATTTTTAACTTTATTTTAAATGGATTTGAGATGTTCAAAAAATTATTAATTTTTAAATAACTCCCAATATAGTCGAGATAAAAATATTTTATCTCATAACTTCCAAATCTGTCGAAAGTATGATAATTCGGTATAAAAAAGGGACATAGGACATTTTTCTGATAGATTTGTATGCTACAGAAATCTTAAATATATGAAGTACAGAGGAAACTTACGTAGTTTTTAATAAGATACTATATAAATCTATAATAAACAGAATGATTCACAAAGAATATAACAAACTTTCAGGACATGTTCTGCTGGTAAAAATAAAGAAAGAAGTTTTATATAAGCATAGGTTGGGAAACGCTTCGTTAGCGAGTGTCGGCTGACGAATGATTTCGCTCTGATTTCTGAAAGTTCGGTAAAATTAAGCTTTACTTTAATTCTTGGGACCCTAATTAATGGGTAAATTTAACGGTTTTATAGGAAATGTCACCTCAAAATTTGAGAAAATAGGATCAAAGAACTGTACTTTTAGTATTTTTTTTTTTTTTTTTTTGAGAAAAATGAGGTAAAAAATAAAAGACAGGGGGAAAACCCACTATATTATGTTTGGCGTAAAATAACTAATAAATTCTCAAACGAAATATTTCCAAAATTATATCTATATGAAACTTTATTCTTTATGTCTAATAGTAAAACGTGTCCTGAAAGTTCATTCACATTCTTCGTGAATCGACTGTACGATGATCAAATTTACTTTATAAATGAATGGATTCAATTATATTGGATGAAGAGTAATTGCATTTGGTAAAATTCGTTGCTTATAGCTGGTTCTTTTAAATTTTGTGACGTATCCTTTTATTCTTCAAACATTTATATATTAAATTAAATAAACATCGCAAAACTAGTTTTTATTTTCTTGACTTTATAAGTAATGTTTTTCCTTAAACATAAAGCTATATAATTTTATTTATTTGTATAAATTAGAGAATTAAATACATTAGCTTTATTGATTATTTATTATGTTGTTAAATAATCCAAGCTTTTCACTTGAAATTGGTTTAGTACTTTTCAGTTCTATGCAACAGGTGTAAATTGCAATACGCTTTTAGAATAATCTAACTTTGTATAACTCTCGATAATATCAGATTCGATTGTGTAAAGGTTATTTAATACCTATTCAGAGTAAACATATTTAATTAAACAAGTAATTTAAATAATTTAATATTAAATTAATTATCCAATAAGTAAAAAAAAAACAAGATTAAAGTTAAAAATTAATTCTTGCTTAGGTGCCTGCTGAATTTAAAAGAAATATAAAACAATAATTATCAGAATTTGTGAACAAAAAAAAAATTAATTACCTTGTCCTCATCTTCAATAAGCATGCTCAGAAAAAATAAAGAAAATAACAAGTAAAAGATACAAATATATATATTTTTTTAATAACGAAATAAATAATAAAAATTAATACTTTTTTCAATTATTCGTTCACTTTTGACTTCTAGGAATTGATTCTAAAGTTAAATCAATTACTTAACAAATGGTCTAATCCCTGATTTGATTCTGACTCAAAAATTTGAAATTAAATAATAGTTTATAAGTATTCTTATTTATTCAAAACATTATATTTTAGATTTTATAATTAATTATTGTTTAAATAATAGAAGGTCTAACAAATTGGCTGAATAATATTTAACTTTAATATTTCCACTTAATTTATTTAAAATTTTGAGTAAAAATATTTTTATTATTGAAAGAAATTCAGGCTATATGTCATTATAGTATAGCAATACTAAGGATTAATGACGTCAAAAAAAATGAAAAATACTTTCTTTTTCCTTACGTAAGTAATAATTATTTTTGTTTAATACAACTTTCACTAACCTTATCTGACAAAAATTTTTAGGAGATTCAGTAGAGTAACTTCGCCTATAATTGGCGAAAACAGAATGAAGAGTTTGACCTGAATGTTGATAAAATAACACTCAGGTGGAATCTATAATCTTTTCTATTCTAAAATTGTATAAAAAAGTTAACAAAAACCTCTGCTTTGACGAAAATCCATGTTGTAATAGATCACCACAGACTTATGTCAATACATCTACATAAATAATAAATGAATTACTATTATTTTTTTAAGTTTTTTTATATAAAAGCTGATAAAGAGAATCATATGGTTTCTGATATTTCTCTACTTCATGTCATTTTTGGTCCAATTTAAATTTATTTTAAAATATTTTCTTCATATTAATATTTATTTATTTTAAGAAAATTTAAAAAAGATGGTAAAATATACTCAACTGATTTTTAATTTTAATAATTATTGAGTTATAAGTAATAGCAACAAAGTGCCTCCTAATATATTATTTCATTATATTTTAGCCATTCCATAATCAAAAGTACTAGTAAAGATTAAATCTGTGAATAATCAGCTCTTAACAGATGTCATTACTGGTGAAAAATTTCAATTCAAACTAACTAAATAATGTAATAATGACGAAAATAAGAACATAACAAAGTTAATAATTAAAATATTATTTTAACAATTACATAAAAAATTGTATTATTAATTAAATCAATATTTTTTTTACATTTTAAGTAATTTAATATATATAATAGTGACAGATGGCGAGATTCGGACAAAGGAAGGTGACCTTCCTTTGTCCTATGGGCTAATACGAGACGTCAGGAACTGGGTGGAGCGAAAGCACGGTAATACAGGCTACGAATTCTCCCAGTTCCTGTCTGGACATGGATGTTTTCGAGACTACCTGTACAGGATGGGCAGATGCCATACAAGTCGTTGTCACGATTGCGGCGGACTGGATACAGCAGAGCATGTAGTATTTTTTTGCCCTAGATGGCGCAACTTCCGTGTAGTGTTCGAGGGTCATGGTGTGGAGGGGGCCAACAATATAATCGAGGTAATGCTCAGCGATAGCAACAAGTGGAACTGTGTCTCGGCTACGAACGCATCAATGATACGAGAGAAGGCCAATGAAGAGAGGCGACGGCAGGCTGAGTTGATGCGAATCTATGGAGGCTTGGAGTTCGATGACGGGTGATCAAGGGAGGCCAGCTTCTGTGGTGGGCGGCGGGGGCTCCTTGGAGTCGTCGCTCGTCGATCGCCCCCTGGGGACGCCTTCCGGTCACACGGATTCGGATAGTGGAGTGCCTGGGTGATCATGCAGGGGCTGTACATTCCATATGGCTTAGATCCGGCCCCTGCATGGTAGAAGGGGAGGTTTTTTAACGGGTGAGAGCCCCGCACTGCTGTCAGTGCGGGCCTGACGGCGGCTGGCAGAGCTTTTTCCTCCGCTATGGAAAGAAAAAAAATATATATATATAAAATAGTAATTTAATAGTTCAAAGTAGTAAATTAATTTAAACACAAATCACAAAACAAATAATTAGTGAAAATACCTTAAAATTTAACCTGGAAGAATCTAAATAACTGAAATTATATTCTTCTAATCATATCTTTTTCTGCCATTTTTTGGCAGTTGTCAGCCTTTTGAAGTCTGGGGCAATGGCTTGTTTTTAAAAGTGAAAAAGTAACTTTTAGATTTGTTCTATATCTTAATATGTTAAACCTTAAGGTTAAATTTTACAATTAACTGATAATTCATCATCCTGTTAACTCATGTTCACCGTAAATAGCGTCTTTGAATCATTATTATATCTTCTCCGTGCATCGGATTTACTTAGTACTCTAAAACAACTAATGGTACTTTTACAAATATTGGAAGAATGGATAATGATGTTATTTCTTATATTACTTCCTGCTACTTACACTTATCCTACCCCTTGAAATGTTTTACAACATACGCTTAAGATAAATCGATAAAGTAAGGTACTTGGCATACATTGGAGCGACGCTTCTCATAGATGGAGGTAAACATGTTATGACCAACAAAATATTCTTTGAAATTTAACACGTATTTAGGTCACAAATCGATTATTTTAAAAGATCATAATATGTTTTTACAAGGACCATCCGAAATTTTCTGTAGACATGTGGCATTCAGATGTTTTTATTGTCGAGTATTTAAATTATGAAATGTTGGAAGGTAGCCTTAGTAGCCAAAAAATAGTATTTTGTACTATGAATCTTCCAGAAAACAGTTACAAAGATGTATCAAGATTTAATACTCGTAAAGTGATCATTTTACTTGCATACTAATTTTGTGAGCTCCTGATAGAAAGTGGAGGATATTAATTTTCTCATCATCATAATTACTGATTATATAATTACACTTTTTTCTTACTGTTCGGCAAGAAAAATACCTATAATTTAAAAGCCATAAATGAATTGCATAAGTTCGCCGGCTAAAAGATTTGAGGACTCCATGCATCAGGAGACGTTTTTAACGATTCATTAAAATCAATTTTAAATAAATTAAAAAAAAAAACAATTCTATTCTTTTTCCAATTTGGGGGCTCCCCCAATTAGGGAAGGGGGTATTAAATTATTTTAGTGACTTTATTGTTTAACAAAATACGTTTTGAATATTAAAAATTTGAAATTGTGAATTTATTTTTTTTTGTTTTGGGGTCTACTCAAAGGGAATCAATCAGGTAAAATTAATTTTTAATATAATAAGCAAAATGTGGTGATAAATTAAAAATAAAATTTTTAAAATTGTTTGAAAAGTACAAAAGTACATCCATTTTAAATAAACAAAATTTTAATTTTTTTGGAAAGAGTGAAAATTTTTGGCATATATTTTTTTTCAGGAAATATTAAAGAGTAAGGGCTATAAAAAAATAAAAATGTTTACATTTTAAATGCACACCTACTGCATTTAAAACTCATTTTTTGAAGCAAGATACAACAAAAGAAATATGTAAAATATCAATTTTTTGGGACGGGAGTTAATATTAAATAAAAATCCTTGGTAATTTGTGATCTTGGTAAAAAAAAACTTTTGTACGAAAATTTTTGCTTAAGCGCCGCAGAAAGATTTAAAATTTTATTTTACCAAAACACTCTCACCCCTTTTTTCAACTTTTTCAAAAATATAATAACTTCTTTCCCCTAAGGTAGGACCTGTCTACCAAATTTGAACGAAATCAGTCAACGGGGTTGAGAGTTGTAAGATCAAATCCAGCCAAACAAAACATACCTACTTACAAATGCACAAACGTTAAACGTCCATCTGAAAAAAAAAGATTTTTTTGACTTGAGAGCGTTGGAATAAAATATTTTTTTCGCAGATTATTTTTAGTTTGTTTCAATCTAGTTTTTTTTTTTTTACTAAAAAAAAAAATGAATGTTTCCTTAATGAACCAAACTTAAAAAAAGACAAATTTTTTTACTGGTTTATGTAGGCTACACAGTCGTTATGAACAGAGCTGGGAATGTAATATTTATATTAATTTTTAATTCAGAAAAGTATTTTCCCGTATTACTAATATTTGGTTAATATTTTCATAATTACTTAAATATAAATGATAAATATTTTTTATTTTTATATATTTTTTTTCATAATATTGTTAATGAATTTTATACATATATATTTCTGGAAAGCATCTCTCAAGCTCGTATAACTTTTCTGTCTATTCTGAAAAAATATAAACGCAATTCAATAATGAAAAAATTGGTTTAATGTCTAATTTTAGGGATGAATACTCGTAAATTATTAACCGTTTTTATAACGTTTAGATGAAAAAAAAGGTAAAAAGTTATCTTTACCATATGGTACAAATTATCTCTACCAAATTAAAATATTGTATCATGATAAATTTCAGTTTATGATAAGTTTCAGTTATGTATTCACTGAAATGAGGTAAGGATCAGTTTGTTTTTCTATGAAACCAGAAGGTATTTTCAGAAGATTTAATTTCTTATTTGTATTTGAATTGAATTGTATTAATTAATTTATAAAATTTTAAAAATTTGATATAAAAAGAATTTCCTTTTGAATGTAAACTCTTCTTGTATGGTAAAGGCGTTTGATGTCTTTCATGCTTGATTCATCGAATTTTATTAAAACAATACCTTATAAATAAATTTTGTATTATATTAAATAGAGAAATACTTAAACAGATTTACTGAATGAGCTTAATATTTACATTGATTTATTTTAATTATATCGTGGTCTGTGGAATTTATTCATTACTACAATTTTTGGTAGTTTTATACATTCTTAATCAATGAATGAATGTTCATTGATTATTTAATATTCATCATTATTTAATATTTTTTTTATTGTTAATACTGAATTATTTATTGCAAAAATTCTTTTACAATCATGGGTTAATAATTATTAATAAATTAATATATTTGAACTAAAAAAAAAAAAGGTTAAAACAAAAAGGAGATAAAGTAGGTTTCGAACCTTTGTATCTTCCCCTTGTAAGATCCAAATATTTCATTAATAAAAATTTTATTTGGCTTTAAGTCTGGAACCAATGAAAATAAGTACCACTTACGATATATCATTGAAAAGCTCTCAATGAGGGCTTATTACTGCAGTTAACAAAATTCCCAAAATCCAAGATTTTTTTTAATTTTGGGCTTTCTTGGACACTTTTCCAGCCGATTGCAATAAAAAGGGGAGGTGCACATCTAGATGTTACGACAGTCCTATATCCAAAATTTCAACATCCTACGGCTTTTCGTTTTTGAGTTATGTGAGATACATACGTACGTATGTGGGTAAAAATGTCACGCCAAAACTAGTGAAAATGGAGTCAGGAATGGTCAAAATGTCTATTTCCATTGAAATCTGATAACCGAAATTTTTTGCGATCACAATATTTCCTTTGCTTCGTACAAAAATGTATATATTATGGAATATTTTTTGTACCTTTGCAAACGTTTGCATATTAACGTAAAAAATAGTGTATAATAAAATTTTATTAATAAAATAAAGTTCATATTTAAATAACCAATTTTTTATATTTATAAAATAAAAACCATAATAGTTTTTAAGTAATATTAACGTTTGTGAAATAAAATAATTAATCAAATAATACGAATATAATAGTTTAATATTTAATAATTAAAGTCAGTTTTTATGAAGTTATAAAAAAAGTTGGTTTTCTTAAGGAGAAAAATCATTATTCACATTTTTTATAATCTTATATTGTGATTTTAATATCCAGCGTTGTAAAAAAGTTGACTGCTGTCTGAAAATGAATAATTTGATGTGTAGGCTATAGAATTAAAAAAGTTTTATTCATAAAAAATAATTTAGATCTTTGTATTTCACCTTATTCATTCAAAGATAAAAGGATTCTAAAAAAATGACGTTATTTTATACTATCTATAATAAAAAAGTATATAAATAGTTTTCTTTTATAAAAATATGATTTAAAGTTGCAAACTAATAGTGTTAACATTACATGTGTTGCACGTGAACTTTACCACTCTCTATCAAGTTGCATGTATAATACTATACAAAACAGAGAAAAGTAAAAGGTTTTATGTCATCAATTATTAAACTTTATATTACGGTTTATGCGCACCTGTTACACAGACTACACATAAACACAGTATTACTTCGGAAAGTAATTCGTTAAAATATTCAGAAAAAATCTTTTTAATATTTATTATTACACATTGAAAGCAGGACTAACAAAAGCGAAGAGAATTTTAATTACAAAAAAAAAATTAATATTAAATGTAGATTAATGATTTTTTTTTTTAAATTGTTCAAAATATTTGTGTCAAGTGAAACGATTTTTTAGTGAAACATCGACAAAAGGATGAAAAATAGATTTTTTTAGTGAAAGATAAAAAAGAAATTAATGTAGTCCGACATGTGGCGTTACAAGAAGATGTTTTAAAATTATCTTGGTTGATAAAATTTGGAAAGAAGTCTTAAGAAGAAATAAAATTTGTATCAAAATTTTTTAAAAGAAATTGTAATTTGGCATACTATTGGAACATTTATTAAGTCGTACAGTTTTAATTAATTTGATAAGGAGGAGCTGATAGATGGGTAACGCATAAGAAAAAGACAAAGAGTAAAATATACAGCTATATGAAAAAAAAAATTGATATATGATGAAGAAAATATGTTAAGATTAAGAGTTTGAAATAAAACAGCAATGATTGCAGAGTAGCGACAAACCAATCTTAATTGGTTATTTTATTTATTGAGTTGACTATATATTATAACATAAAATAATACAATTATAACATAAAAATACAGAAACAATAATATTTGCAGAAGATCTGAGTTATGGTATGCTACATTAGCTCAGTACATTTATCTTTAAAATAAGAAAATGATTGAAACTTAGGAAAATTTAATATAAATAATTCTAATAAAATCAAAAAGTCCTAAAATTTATTTTTTTTTATCACAATTAGTTTATTCAGAATCGTTTCCAAGAAGGAACCATAAGTAAACAGAATTACAATAAGCGCTTAATGAGGGATTTCCCGTGAATTCCCTCATTAAAACATAAATATGTAAGACAATAGTTCATTTATATAAATGCACTTGCACAGATTCACTCCATAAAAAATACAAAAATCCTTAAAACTAACAAAAAAAAAATAATATTACAAGATACAAGAAGATAAAAAAAAAGAGTACATAGCTTATGAAAGGAATTTAGGCCTTTCATCATGCATCATGAAGATGGTCAACACTTAAGGATGACGTCGCAGTCTAAGAGTCACTCAGACTCCCTCAGAATCAGAACGTGAAGGTGTTTGAGTCGCCGGATATTCTTACAGTTGTTTAGGAAATTCTGCTAGGTAGTTCACATGATTACTGAACTGTTATTTGTAATGTGATATGAATCGCTTGATCTTCTCGCGGATATAAGGCAATTCCATATACTCGTAGTTGTGAATTCTTCTTTCCGCGTAAACCACAGAGCTTCTATAATGTTTCTCGCCAATTTATTCTTTTGTATAACCTCATTATTGCTCTTGTTGGTCGTACCTCGTAGCTGTATACCATACATCCAAATCGATTCAGAATGACTTTATATATTAAAACTTTCTTGAATAGTTGGATAGCGACAGATGTGAATTCCTGCTTAGTAACAAAAAAGATTTTTAACCTAATGTTTAGCTGTTTTCTCTTATCTTTCAAATGGTTTTTCCATGTAAATGGACGACCAAGATGAAACCCGAAGTACCGTACTCGGTAAGAATGCGGCATGAAAAAGCTATCCACGTTGACCTGGGACAGTTACCGCTCCATAACCCAATTGTAACATGAGTTATGATTTATCGTTATTCTCCACTTCGCTAATCACTTGTCGATCAGGTTTAATGCCGATTGAAGCTTCCCCATGGTCAGAGGAGGGTCTTTGTCAATAGCCAGGATTCCTGTGTCATCAGCAAATGAAACGATGGTTATATAGTCCGGAGCCAGACGTCCGCCGTGAAAATTCAGTACAGGACTGGTCTCAAAAGAGAGCCCTAATGTAAAAGAATCCAGATAACTCGTCGTTGTACCAAACCTGGTAAAACGTTGATCGCGATAGTTCCACAAGGCTGAATAGAAAGGTTAATTAATGCCGCATTTTCGCTTATGGAGCAGTGCAAACAGCCAGAAAATATGAAATTCTTCTTCTTCTATATGCCCACGTTATAAATTCTATCTTACAGTACGGTGTTACAGTCTGGGGGAAGACTCTAGAGGTGGGGGACTCTAGAGGTGAGTTTTAGAAGGCGTCCAACGACGGATGGCACTAAGTGTGGCTTCGGCCTACTCTTCTGTATTTACGAAAGCTTTCCTGGAGATAACAGGGATTCCCCCATGTACCAGTTGGCCACTATGAGGAGAGTAATAATGACAAAGTCCAATAAGGAGACAGCGTACAGAGAGATGATAGAGAAATGGTAAGCAAGGTGAGACACGGTCTAAACGGGACGTTGGACTCTCTGCATGATTCAGGAAATAGAAGCACGGATCTCAAGAGGATTTGAGAACTAAATTATTGGGTAACATAATTTTTTACGGGACACGGAAAGTTTCGTTCTACCTTTAGAGTAAAAGAGCTGAAATTGCAAGGGAGTGATAGAGAGCCTTGCGTGGAGTCGTTGTACGTCCTTGTGTACACGGGTGCAAGCCGGTGGGGAAGCGCGGGGACTTTGAATCTCTTAAGCTCCGAAGAGTGGAGATGTCAGAAAGACCGTAGAAAAGCCCTCAACTATGGTGAAGAGAAGGACCAGAGAGCAAAGAAATGAAGGACAGCCTTCTGTGGATCCGACGTTCGTCCGCGCTTGCGTGGATGAGCGACGGTGATGAAGCACGAGGACTCTGGATCCCCCGAGCTCGAAGGCACACCTCCCAGGGCTGTGTAATGCTGTGTAGTTCTGGCCAA
Source organism: Lycorma delicatula (assembly GCF_047948215.1). Classification (NCBI taxonomy): domain Eukaryota; kingdom Metazoa; phylum Arthropoda; class Insecta; order Hemiptera; family Fulgoridae; genus Lycorma; species Lycorma delicatula. Next base: position 106,203,095 of record NC_134456.1, on the reverse strand, counting down.
GGGAGGGGATGATCGGTGAGATAGGAGGTTTAGTAGGTAGGGTGCAGGCACACATACACACTCTTAGTAACGTCTTGCGGAACCTGTTAATGAGTCCGACACTTCGCCCGTAAATGGGGTTCCTCCGACTCACCGAGAACATAAAAAAAGAAAAAAGTTACTTCTAATTTGTCTTTTGTAATTTAGTTTCTTTTTCAGGTTTTTATAAAACTTGAATACCTTAATTTTTATTTTTTATGCTAATTATTCTCTCAACCATAAGGGTAACTAACAGTGCTGGGGTCCTGGCTAGATGGGAATAGCGAGCGAAGATTGCTCTTAGGGATCTGGGAGCCGAGCCTCTGGTAAGACGTAAAGAACAATCAAAACGAGATCTGCGGCTCGTGGGAGGGTCCCGGGCCTCGCCTGCGCCGGTCTGAGCCACAGAGGTCAGGAGGCTCCGATCCCTGGCTAGATGGTCGGGCGAGCGAAGTGAGCCCTAATTAACTAGTGTATGTATCAGTCAATCATATGTATATGTAATTAACGTATCGAAATATAGATAATTAATATTAAATGCAGAATGTAATATACATTATTTTGCATTATACGAGTATTTAAAAATTGTCATTGCTTACAGAATTTATTGAAATATTAAAAAAAAAAATATTAACGTTGCTAAAAATAAAAAAAATTAAAAATATGCATCAAAATACGTATTTTAAATTATATAAAATAGGATTTTTGCTGAAAAAATATTTTAATAGACCTTAAGCTATTTGCTTAATAAATGAACACAGTATATTTATAATAAATACATGCTCCTCAATACATAGCCTTCTCTAATGCTAAAGCGAGATAAACAATTAACTTTTTTTATTATTTGTGTTGAACTCTGAAACATGTTCCTATCCATTTACTATTTTCTATTTATTGCATGCATTTGGATGCAGGCCAGTGACTTTGTGGTATTTTAATAATGTCTACAGTATCTCATTTAATCAATAGAATTATTTCTTTTAATTACTTAAACGCTTAACTTATCTTTTATTTATATCTATGTTTGTTAGAAATAATTTTATAACTAAGATTTAATAACTTAAATCTTTGGGCAGATTTTTATAATCTAGTAAGTGATTAAAACTTATCAATAAATTAACAGGTTTTTTGAAACCAGAAAGCAAAGTAACAATTTCGATCAGTAATTATTATCTTTGTCTCAGTTCTAGTGGTTTATAGCTAAATAAGTTAATAAATAAACTGAAAATATCCCAATTATCTATTGTAAAAGTAGCTATATAGAAGCAGTTAAAAGTTTCTTATCTTGTTCGTATTTTGGTATTTTTTAAACAGAATGATTAATGAAAATGTAATAAAATTTCAGAACAATTGTACTAGTGAAGATAATGATGAAATTACATATAAACATAGGTTCGAAAAGGCTTCGTTAGCGGGTTTCGGCCGGTGAAATATTTCGCCATGATTTCTGCGTTTTCAGTAAAATTAAGCTAGACAATAATTCTTGGGACTCTCGCAAATCAACTTTATGTGTATTAAACTCACTTTTGCTTTTGTTTGGAAATCCTTTTGGCGCTTTCCTTCAGATTACTTTTACTCACGAAATAATCAGCGCAATATTCCAATTAAAAATAGAATAATCAAATAATAATGATAAAAATTCTTAATATATTTCAACACAGAAAAACTACTTCCCCACGCTGAAAAGTTACCATGCAAACTGAGATATGTTATATTAAGATTTTTATTACATTATTTTCTACGCAGTAAGAGATTACGTTTTTATTTAATATTTCAATACTATTCTACTCAGCTACTCTAAGCCGTACATCTGTTCGTCCTAACACCCCAAATCCACTTCCTCATTTTTATTTAAACCATTTCAACAAAATATATTTTCACACGTAAAATTTCATTTTTCTGGAAAAAGATCGATTTTTATTAATTTAACATCACATTTGAAGTTTCCATGATCATATATAAACAAACTTAATGTTATTAGAGTCTTTGTTCCTTGATGTATTATAAATAGAACTATAAACCAAATTTTATGATTGAAATAAAATATCTGAAAAGGTAATATTTCCCAATTAGTATTTATTTTATGCTTCATTTGATTTCCTAACAGAATAAAGTTTTTTCTTTGGGAGAGGTAAAATAATATTTTGACTAAAGTCCTTCCAAATAACAATTTTTTTTTCGAGTCATCAACCTTTGAATAATTATCTCCATTAAAAAAATGAAAACATTTTAATTCGAAAACTCATTATCTCATTTTGTTGTTAGTATATACTCGAATAGTTTTTATATCTGATTTCATTGATGACAGATAATACTATCTATCCTAGATAGATGCACACCTATAACGTTCACCTAATAGTGAACGTGATAGTAACAATAGTAATACGTATTAATATCACTTGGAAAATTTTCACTGGAAATTTTTTTTATCAACATGTACGATTGTTTTTGAATAAAGGTAGATAGTAGTTAAAACCTTATGCTGTTATTCTGCAAGAGTGTTTAAAATTATTTAATTCCGTTGACGATACTTTAATCTTTAGTATTCATTAATAGAAATTAATTTATTGTTATCTAGTTTTCTTTATAATTCTATTTTTCATGAAAAATGATTTAACATTACGGTGCTCTACCAAGCTGATTCTCAACCGCTTGTTGGTTTACCTATCATCCGTTTTGTTTTAAAAATAGCAGTTTATTATATTAGTCACGCTTATCATTAATGATCAGTTTTTCTTAAATCCGAATAATTTTTTCATTATTGAATTTTTCTTCAAAAAAAGAAAGAAAACTATTCTTTATTAATTTTTCACCTTACGTCCATGTGAAATGTTTAAAAAAATTCGGTAAATATGCGCGAATATTATCTGATTTATGACTATTCTTTTCCAAATTTTTCTCGTCAAATTTATGTATTTTTTTAAAGAACATTTTCCAGTTATTGGTAATTTTTTTTATATAATAGCTACTTCAGCCAGGAATGGTTATTAAACTAAAAACAATTCTAATTAGGTTCGAAAACTTAAAAAATTAAAAAAGAAATATGTGTGTAATAACTTAAAATAACTGCAGTTACAATGAAATTATGTAAATAAAAAAAAACTCATATGACAGCTACGTTAACTATGCTACGAAAGAAAAAATACTGTTCAAGTCAAGTCATAACATTGATAATTACAAGCACTAAAGTTTTTTAAAGATCATTGTTCTAAAGTTCTAATTGATGCAGTTAATAGCTAGCTAATTTTCTTGAGAGGTTATTTCTTATACCCACCGTTGGCTTCAAGCTATTAATCGTATTTTTATTTACAGGTATCGATTTCACCTCAGGTAAATGACAGTTCGCTTTAATTAGAATACATATTTTCTTATTTCTTCAACAAACGCAAAGTAAATCTTAGGAAATGCGGCTGTGGTGTGCGGAATTAATGTTGTAAAAACCAGGTTGTTTTTTACTTGAGACCAAATATTTCTTGGGATAAGCAGTTCCACCAATATGAGGAGCCAATGTCTTCCTACGAGGGATGGTGATCGAATGAATTCTGCATAAGACTTCTATATAAAACTCTCTCTTATTCTCTTTTCCTTGAGATAAGAAATAATCTCTCATCAGATGTACGGTGGGCTTTTGAAAAGGCAACTTAAAAATACTCCACTTTAATAATCGTTATGAATATTACTGTTTAAACTAAAATGGATGACGAGTTATGTTCGGTCCTGAGTACATCTTATCCAAGAAGTAAAATATACCTCCAATCGGATTTCCGAGTCGGTAATACAATTCAGACTGAAATAAAGGAAACAATATATGTTAAAAGGCAAGGCAATGTTTTTGATGTAAAATTTATTTTTTTTTCTTTTTGTACAGTGAATAGGATCTTAAAAAATATAAAATAGATAAATAAGAAGAAATAGAACTGATATTCTCTGAGTAAAGTAAATTTGGTAGTAGAAAGTGAAATAATAACCGATGAATTATTTATTTTATTTTATTACAACCTTCAAATTTTTTTCCACGGATATTTTAACGTGATTAAATTAAATCATATATGTAAAAATGACAAACGCTAATTTGAAATCGAACCCGAGAGCATTTGGACTATAAATCAAGATGCTAATTACTGTATAAACTGCTTCATACTTAGAATATGAATTAAGTTCATGAAAGGATAATAAATACAAAAATAAAAATCTGATGTGGACACCAATGACTTCGTTGTATGCCTAATAAAATACAAAATACACATTTTTTAAAGTAGATATTTTATTTCACTAATAACTTCTGATTTTTTTCATATATTATTTTTTATTGCTATTATTGAATTATTATTTATTGTAATATTTTTGTTTTCAGTCAGAATCAATTAATATATTGATATATTAATTATTAATATATCAATATATTTAATTTTAAAAAAAAGTCGGAAATGAAGTCGGATTGGAACCGTTGTTCCTTCCCCTGGTAAGATTCAAATATTTCATTAATTAAAGTTTTATTTAGCTATAACTCTGGAATCAATGAAAATAAGTACTACTTGTGATATCGTTGAAAAGCTCTCAATGAGGGCTTATTACTGCAGTTAAGAAACAGTCCAAATCCATTTTTGGGGAATTTTGGGCTTTCTTGGACATTTGGTCCAGTCGATTGCAATCAAAAGGGGAGGTGCACAAATAGATGTTACAACAGTCCTAAATCTGAAATCTCAATATGCTACGGCTAATCGGTTTTGAGTTATACGAAATACATACGTACGTACAGGTGTCACGCCGAAACTAGTCAAAATGGATTCAGAAATGGTCAAAATGGATATTTTTGTTGAAATCAGAAAACCGAGATTTTTCGCGATCATAACACTTCCTTTACTTCGTATTAGGAAGTAATAAAAAAAAAACCAGTCTAGAGACAAATCATACCGATCACTGACGATATACGTATGTTTACATTAGGACAGAATGAAGAATGCAGGGTCTACGAGAAGTAGAAAAGGGACGAGATCAAACAGCAATAACGGGTTATTTGAACGTTGTGGACGGTGATGGAAGAGAAAGAAGTGTTATAAGAATTTGGTGATGGTGAAGCGTTAAAAGATGAAAGAAACTGAGTTCTAAGGAGAGAATAATCTTTTTTACCATCACCTTGCTAATAATTCACTTCTGCACTTCTTCCGCCATCTTCGTTAGGATAATCCCTATCAACATTGCAGGCTCTGTGTGCCATGTACGTTCCGTTCGCAGCATAATCCCTATGATGTTATTTTGGAAAAGCAAGACCGAATTCCGTCCAGCATGTTTCTTTATGTTGCAAAAACCGATCGCACATGAATAGCGTTTGTTCTACGGTATCCTCACTGCAATAGTCGCAGAGGATTTCAACGTCCGCACGCACAGGTACACATTGAAGTATTCGTAACAGGTAACAAATTAGGTCAACTTGTATCCCAATTTCTCGTGCTTGCGGTTCAGCCACTTCTGAAGGTTCGGGATCAGCCTGTGGATCCATCTGCCTTTCATCGACTAATCTCATGAACATATTGCACCTGGAAGATCATTTGTAACTTTATATGTAAATATTTCAGAGTCGTAATCTATATAAAATCAAAACCAAATATTAAAAAATCGAAGGGACAGTAAAATTATTGATTTAAAAAATCAAAAAAATCACAAAAATACTATTTGGGATTGATTTTGATCCAGTACATATACAATTTAAATTATGAGGCGGAAAAACTGATAATTAAAAAGTTAAAAATTGAAAAAAATATCCATAAAATTTTAATAATTAATTATGAAATTTAGGAATTCTAGAAAGAAACTTTAATGGAACATGAAAAAATTCCATAAAAATGAAGAAGACGGATAATGTATACGATAAATGTACATTGCGGGCTACAAATTACGGGGTTTAAAAATCTAATAATTCTTTGTTTAACTTTTTTATAATTTTTTTCTTACTATTAGAAGTTGTAGTTCCTAGTAAAAAGACTTGTTTTGGAGAGATTTACATTCGCAAACCGAACCAAAATAATTGACTTCTATTTTGAACACTACCATTTGTCCAATTATTAAGACGCAACGTGAATGTTGTCGTGATTTCAGAAAAAGATCTTTTGGAAACAATGATTCGTTATCTTGTCCAACGTTTTTGACAACAGAGTCCTGAAAATTATCTTTCACGTGATGTTAGATCACGTTCAGCCAGCACAAATGCAAAGATTGTACGTGTGCAAGAAAGTATCAAGGAGACGCGTCGACTTGAATAAGATCCGTTCAACTTGGTGTAGCTAGCACTTCATTACAGCTCAGTTTACACGGTTTACATCTTTTCCCATATAAATTTGACCGGTGCAGACACTAATACCTGTTGATTATTAACAAAGATTAGGCTATGTAATCCAATTTTAATCACCGGTTAGGGAAGGATTTATTCACAATCTGAACATATCTGTGAAGCGAATTTTCATATAAATGGGTTTATCAACAAGCAGAATAATAAAATTTGCAACGATATTCCATGAACTATAGACCAACATGAATTGCATTCTGTGTATTGCAGGATTTGGTATAGTGTTTACTCAGCAAAAGTTGTTGGACCTCTTTTTTAAGAAGATACAAATGGTAATGTAATCACGATCTCTAGTCCACAATATCGGATTATGCTGAAATAGTTTTGAAATATGGTTTCAGAAAAATGAAGCTACATGCCGTATTGCTGAAGACGCAAGTCGACTTCAAGGTGAAAACATTGGGGAGTGATTAACTTTGAGGAGATCTGCAAACATTTCGTCGCACACTTCCTTAATTTTACAGACCCTGACTTCTTGTTGTGAGGATATCTAAAAGAAAACGGAAAAATAAACCAAAGGCTATCCAACCATTGAAGCAAAATATTTGTGAAGAAATTAAAGCACTATTTTCAACGACACTTACGGCTGTTATGAAAACTGCCGTAAAAATTTCACGTCTTTGTTTTTAATAAAGGATTTTAATAAAGGACGGGTGCTGAAACTTAGCGGGGCTAGGGTGCCCACAGCAAACTATGGTTACCAGAACATCACGCCACTGTACGTCACAAGCTGCTCCCTCGAGCACTGTACGTAGCGTCTTATACCAGTCTGTACTCACACCTCACCAAAGGCGGTCGTGTCCGGATGGACTCTCTCAATTCTTGTTCGGATGAACATTACTTTAAGTTTTATTTAGCTTATGTTTGCTATCTTTAAAGTTAAGTTATAAGTTACAAGTGTTATGTTACAAAATTATTTTAAAACGCCAAGACGGCGTACAATTAAACAATTTTTCAGTAATCAACAAGGTATTGTCTTCATTCATCACCTATGAACACATACAGTCCACTCTCTAAAATCTACCGCAACGCTGTTGAACAAGGGCGTCCTGTCGACGTCGCAACAGACATCATTAGTTGAATATAATATTTGACTTATAATAAAAATAATAGCTTTTCAACATTCAGTTTTATTAATCACAAAAATAATGAAGAAATTTGATTAAAAAAAAAATTATATTTTATTTACAGCCTATCGTGACTTATGGGTCTCGATAATTTAATGTAAATATTTATAGCCTCTTATTTGTGACTGTCCATATTTTGAGTACAATCTTAATGAATTAACTTAATAAAAAAAATATTTTCAAAAGAATAAAAGACTATAAAAAAAAAAATAAAAATAAAATATTTTACAAAATCAATATCGTTAAGAATTTATCGGTTAAAAATGAAAAAAGGAGATAATCAACAGATAACAAATTAAGACTGAGTGGGTAAAGTACATGATAGGGTTATTATATTACTCACCAATTAATATAAAAACCTTCAAGATGAGAAAGATAATTAAACCAATTAATTCAATTTTTTTAATTATTTACAAAGGTAAGTAGAAATTGCAGCAATCAACTTAATAGGTGTACAGTTAGTTAATGAAATAATCTACAAAAGGATTAAATTTCCTCAGGATAGGTGCAATAAAACAGTTAACTACATACAATTAATAAGAATTTTACACTAGAAAATTACAAGTAAATTTCACCAAAATAATAATAATTCCATTCTTAAAAAAAAAAAAAAAAACATAATGATAAAACTTATTTTTATTGGGATTTCATGAAATAAACATTTTTCTTTTTAGTGAAGAGAATATAAAATAAAATTCAGAAATATTTCGGTGATACTCATGATAAGGACTTTAAAAATGGGAAAGGCATTAGAGATTAAATAGAATATTTGTGTATATTAGCCGAGAGAAGTCAACAGGAAAATTTATTTATGATTTACTGAGGGGTAAAAAGATCTACTAAAGTAAAATGAAGTCTGTAGTTATAAATCTTTTCAGAATTTACACCTCTACCTTCATAATCTTTTGTTTCAGAAAAATATGTGAACTCGAGATGGTAAAAATTTTAAATTACTATGCACTAAACAAAAAGTGAAAGTATGGATTAGAGGTGAAGAAACTGAATATAAAAAAAAAAATGGAAGTAAAAGACAAATATATGGCATATCATCACTTGTTCAGTATTTATGGGAATAATATTTCAACTCAAGCTCTTGAAGATTCTGTAGATGTATATAAAATCTAAAATAATAAATATATAAAACTCTATATAAAATTTACAATGTAGGTTATGAAGATAACAAAAGGCTAGATGAGTTTGAAATGACAACAATGAAAAAAAGATTATGAAAACTTCAAAACAGATTCTAAGAGAAATATATAAATAGACGAAAAACAAATAAAACAGTTACTAATTAAAATATCTAGAAAAGAATACAATGGAACGTTCTGAGTGAAAATAAAGTGCTTTATAATACAAGGGAAATTGACATTCTAGGAAATAAAGAACCTAATGTTTCTTTTGTAAGAAACAAGAAAAAATCATATACGATTGAGAAAGGTATGATAAATATTTTAGATGTTTTTTTTTTACAAGGACTTTAGTATCATCGACCTTGCAAAATGTAGCAGCTTAACAGCCCACCTTTTCCTGAGTGTTACAGGAAATCTATAATAGTGATCTTTACTCCATTAACATCGCAAATAAGTATCACAAAGGATCCAATAATTTGAAAAGAATAAATCATTAAAGGCCATTACTGCATGCTGACTGGGATAAATTCAACAAACTCATTTCTGATGGGATTGATGATATATATCAGAATGATAATAAGAAACAAATAAAAGAAATTATAACAGATTTCACGGATCTTATAACAAGTACTGCTGAGATTAGTTTACCCAAAACATCCGGATTTATTTGTAAAAAGCATAGCCCTTGGTGAAATAAGAGATGCAGAAAAGCGAAGCAGGCTTCTCGAAGTGTTTCAATATATATAAAAAGTGTATATTAAAAACGACATTCAAAAAATATAAAAGGAAAGTATAGGGTATATAAAGAAAGCGAACGCAAGTCATGGTACAATCTCCTCTACTCACTTACAAAACAATATTTCCATGTCTGAAGCGTGGAGAAAAACTGATAAACTCAAGGGAACTTAAAGGCTAACTTTGTAAATAATTTAGTTGATAATGATCGGATAATACAAGATCCCTAATAAGATGGCAAACATAGTGGAGGATAAATTTTCAAAAGATTTGAGCGATTTGAACTATAATGGTAACTTTTTGAGATTAAAAATAGCCTTGAATTTAGTACTAACTCTGTTCTTAAAGGATTATATTTTTAATCTCCATAGCATATATCAGTATATATAATCCATATATATATATATATATATATATATATATATATATATGATTATAGTCGTAATTATTAAGAAAAGGGAATAATTTTCACTAAAAAAACAGAAAGACAATCAAATAAACAAGAAAGCTAATTAAAAATAAACTGTAAACATTTAAAATCATAAAAAATAATGAAATAAATATAAAAAACTAATTGCATTTGATATTAAAAAATTTCCAAAGAAAAAATACACCAGTAACGTAAAGTAATAATGTAAAACATTTGATGGTACAAGTTGTAATATATATGCGAGTATATAAATGTCCGTATTCTTTCAACTGTGTAAATTTCATAGCCATAAATTCTAAAATAAATCACCTTTTAAATTTAATAAATTAATTTAAAAATTACTGATAATGTAGTGGAAAAGTAACTCATTACTTCTCTTTTATATCTTTACTCTAAATTAGTTTTACTAAGTTTTGACTTCATGAATTTTAAAGAATATTACTTTCTTGGAATGAAAATTTAAGTAACGTTTTCATTTTAACAAATAGAAATAATCTCAAATTTTTTGGTTAAAATTCTCGTACGACATTTTTCACAAATATTTTTTTTTTTTTTAATTTATTCAACGTACCTGTGTAAGAAAAACTTTTCCAACAGCTTAAAAAAAATTTAAATTTAAAAAATATTAATTAGAAACAAAAACCAAAGATAACTTAGAATAATTATTACCTAGAATAAGTATTCTATAGTTACTTTAACCAGGAGCCAAATGATCCTTGAACTTTTCAACAAACTACAGGATATACTTGAAATATTAAAGTCATCAAATCCTGGACCTAATGAATTACTATATTTATTCATCCAAAAATTACCAAGCAAAGGTCTCCAACATCTTGTAAATATATTCAACATAATTTCACACCAAAGGTGTGTTTCTAGGTTGCTGGAGGGAAGCTACTGTTATCCCTGTAGCGAAGCCTTACCCTTTACCCGGATTGTACTACAATAGAGAGCTATCGTCCAACTGCTTTAAAATAAACGCTACACAAAGAAGTGAGTGGAAAAGATAATAAACAATGGCATCTAGAAAAAAAATATTTTCTCCCCGCATCAATACGGATTTCGAGAGAAAATTTACAATGTACCACATACTATCTACACAGAAGAATTTCTGCAATGCCTTAACCTTTAAACAACAACTTCTTACAGTAACCTTAGATTATTCAGTTAGACTATTACAGCATATATAAATTTCATTGGAATTGATCTAGTTGTTTTGGAAATCTACGAGCCACAAATTTTACACGTAGGCACACATATGTTATAGGAAGTTACATTTTAATTGAATGTATTTTCGTACATGACATACCTTAAAACTTAAAGAAAATTCAATTTCCCCCCCCCCCCCGAATCACACTGCGCGATCGAAAATAATAACGTACTTTCTTCGAAAAGTCTATAAAAAATTATGATTACTAAAAAAAAAATTGTAAATAATTAATTCTATGAAATAAATTTATTATTATAAACTTTTAATAAGAACTTACTATTTTTATATAAGAATAATTAGGTTAAAACCAGGAATTTGGGGCTAACTTATCTTAATTAAGTACAGCATGTGAAACATCTTTTTTTATGATTAATTTATTTAATTTTATTTGCATTTTGTTTTATCTGGTCCTTTATTTTTATTTATATAACATTTATTAGGTTAAAACTAAAATTAATAGAAACGAACACAACATTTTTGTTTTAATTTATAAAAATTCATTCAAAAAGTTAAAACTGAACATTTAAATAAAGGCCGGTAATTAGAAACCGTTAGTCAAATGTTCTAAAATGGGAGAGGAAAATTATAAAATTATAATTATTGGGTAGTTAATAGCGCATATTTAAAAAAAAGTTAGCAGTTTATTCAGGTATAAATTTTTAATATGTTAACAAGTTTAGTACGGTTATAATTTTTTTAACGTGATATTCCACTTCAGTAATAGTGAGATAAATTTTATGTATCAATTTGTCAGTAATATGCAGAAGAATCCTTAATTTGTTAATTAGGTAATAAATTAGTATTAACGATGCTTCCTACAAATTCTTATCGCAGGTTATTTTCATTTATATTAGAATAAAAGCTAATCTTTAAATTTTAATTATTCTAAGTTATCTCTGATTTTTTTTCTAATTAATGTTTTAAATTTTAATATTTTTTTTAAGCTGTTGAAAAGTTTTTCTTACACAGGTACGTTGAAAAAATTAAAAAAAAAAACTTTTTTACCTTTGAAAATGTTGTACGAGAATTTTTAAAAGAGTTTTTAAAAAAGTCTTGAGTTTATTTCTATTTGTTCAAATGAAAACATTACTTAAATTTTCATTTCATAAAAGTAATATTCTTAAAAATTCATGAAATCAAAACTTAATAAAACTAATTTAGAGCAAAGATATAAAAGAGAAGTAATGAGTTACTTTTCCACTACATTATCAGTTATTTCTGAATTAATTTATTAAATTTATAAGGTGATTTATTTTAGAATTTATGGCTATGAAATTTACAGTTAAAAGAATACGGACATTTATATACTCGTATAAATATTGCAACTTGTACCATCAAATGTTTTACAATATTAATTTACGTTACTGGTGTATTTTTACTTTGGAAATTTTTTAATATCCAATGCAATTAGTCTATTATATTTGTTATATTATTTTTTATGTTAAATGTTTATTATGGTTTGTTATTAATTATCTTTCTTGTTTATATGATTTTCTTTATCTTTTTTTTTTTAGTTAACATTATTCCTTTTTCTTAATAATTAATTTCTCAATTCATTTTCTTAACAATTAGGAGTGTAATCATATATATATATATATATATATATGAAGAAAATTAATTCTGATGAAAAATTATTACTTGTAACTAAATCCTTTTATATATTTATTTATATAAATGTACAGTATTTCACGAAGAATAGCAAAATTTCAGGTCATGTTTGACTGATGAAAAATATAAACTTCTTCAGTCTTCTCAGTAGTTGTAGTGGTAATATAAAGACAATAATGTATTCACCAAACACTCAATACTCCTACATTAAAATATATGTATAATATAGAAACACACACGCACGCGCGCACACACACACACTTCATATATATATATATATATATATATATATATATATATATATGTATATATACCAGACGTGAGTGATTTATAATCAGCGCCCAGCAAAAACTACTTAAGATAAACTCGATGAAAATTTGTATACATATTCTTCTTACGGTGTACGGGCACACATAGAGAGAAGTTTTTGAAATTCCAAGTTTAAAGGGTTAATACGGACAATTGTTTTTTGTAATACCAAACAATGTTTTTTGCTAGGTAACAAATAAAGATATCAGCTTATTTTTAGTGTATGTATCTTCATGTGAATATCTAAAAAAAACCTTTTATATTTTTCAAAATTCAACCTTTCAAGGTGTGAAGAAAGGTAAAATATTTTGAACAATGGTTGCAAATTTTCCCAATTTCTGAATATACTGAATGAGATAATCTGTACATTTGGTCTTGCAAATATTCTTCAGATAAATATCTAAAAATAATTTACGGTTTGTTTTTTTGAATTTCAATTTTTTAAGGGGTGCGACGGTGTACAGCACTGCGGTTCAAACAACATAGTCCCTGCCACTGTTATTGTATGTGCGGCGATTGGCTGCACTGTGTTCGGTTGCTTGACTAAAAACATAAAATAGAAATAATTGACCGAGACGGGAAACGCTTCGCCTGCGTTAAATACATTTAACGCAGAGGAAGCCGCGACGGGGATTAAAATATATATATGTATATGTATATATATATATATATATATATATATGAATATAATTACCATTACAACTAGATGTTCATTTTAATGAAAGATTGTATATAGCCTATAAGCAATGATTTTATTTTTTATATGCAATATTTCATTTAAGTCTTACAATGACAAATGTAAAATTATTTACGAATAATCAAATTAATATTATTTTTCTGTTTTCAGATGAATTTGCTTCAGTTTGGAGTTATCCATTAATTGTTTCCTTTGCAAATTAAAAACTTTCAGTGTGAAGTGCAATCTGTTTAAAAGTTTATTGTCTTTTTATGTACGTGTTTCTCAGTGTTTTATCATCTAATTGTAAACTTAATATAAGTTTATGTAAAGTAAATTAACTACAGCCTGTTACTAGAGTAAATATATTTTATATTTTTATCATAAATTAATTTTTTTTTACGCTGGATAGTAAAATAAATACTACAACTTAGATTAGTGTTAATAGGAAACATTTTTTTTTTTACTAATGATTTTAAAAACTGACGAACAGTTTAATCATTAGCTCCATCCAACTTAATAATAATTTTGCTTTAATAAATCTATCATTTCATTTAATTCAATAAAAGTATTAACTAATTCACTAAATAAATCTTTACTAAATATTATAGTGTAAAACCAAACACACATGTACTCTAACTAGATTTTACTTTTAAAAATCAGAAAAATATTTAAGGTAAAATCATATCGCAGATAAATGACTATAAGATAGATATTCGATAAATATTTAAAGTGTTTTTATTATTATTCGTATTTTTTTGCGATTCTTTTTTTACTATGTCATATTCCATACTCTCTCACTCTCTCACCCTGTCTCATACTCTCATTTATTCCTTTAGGAAGTATTCAGAATAAAGTGAGTTTCTGAATATTCCAAAAGTTAAAATTCTTAATTAAATATCTAACTTAATATTGACCTAACATCATAATATCCTAATAATTAATCTTCTCCAACAATTTTCTGCTGCTTTATCAAAACGTGATAACGTTTAATAAAAACAGAAGAAGAATCAAAGATATCTAATTAACCTATCACTTCACCCACCTTTCATCCAGAAGGAATCGGATTCCATCCGTTGAAGCATAGGATTGATCATTCACTAAAAATTTACATATCGCATTTCTAAATAAAAAAAAACCAAAAACTGACGTGAGGAATTAAAAACTAAGTTGGTATCACAAAATAATTTAATGTTAGCTTTATTTGTTATTTAAACTAATAACTTTTTGAAAATATTCCATCTTCTTGGAACCTTAAATGAACGAAGAAATTTCCCCTAATTGAAGGAATATATACAGAAGGAAATAAAAATACCTTAAGGTTTATTTGTAGATAAGGATATTTATTTTTGTCATCAGAAGGAAACTTGTTTACAACATATTTCTCTTGCAAAAATCTAGATCACCAAGAATCAAACCCCTAGAACTTCTATTTAGCAGTTTGTAATATCTCTGTCAGCAAAAATATATTTTCATTATCGATTCTCTACAAGACAATTGGTTTTTACATTATTGTTTTAACAATTATCTTATTTAACTCTCTAGAGCTAAATAAATAAAAATTAAATATTAAAAAAGTACTGAAAATAGAAAATGATATATTATTTTGTAGCAATTTTTTAATTTATTTATTCAATTTATGTTTATTTTACATATCATATATTTACAAGATGGTGTGTATACAAAATATTGTAAGGTAATAAATCTTGTCTAATTTTAGTCGTCAATATTTCTGTGACGCCTCCATTAATTAAATCTAAAATATTTTGATAAAAATAGAAGCTTAAATTAAAAATAACCAAAACAATTTAAATTTGATCTGAGATCATAAAAAATGATTCTTTACATTTAAAAATACATTGACTATTAAATGAAGTATTATTAACAGATGAAATACTTCATTAATTCCAATAATAATTTTCTTTTCAAGATAAAACCATAGAAAGCTAAATATATCTTTCTTCTAAAATTTATAAAGAATGACAAACAACAGTTTTTGAAATTTTAACCAAGAAAGGGTTTCACTTTGTGTAAAATAAAAAATAAGTCTATTGTTTTGTTTTTCTTTGTTTAACTTTTTTAACTGAATGTTGTATTCTTGTAATTTACTAGCAGTCTATTGGATTTTATTTTGTTTCCTTGTGTTCTTTTTTTTTATCGAATGACTATTCTTTGCTTCAATATTTGTGGTCTACCACCTCACCCAATAAAATAAAATAGTTATTTCTAATAAGTTTAACTAATTTTTCGTTATGAGAAGGCCTATTTTAATGTATTTACGTATATTTCTTTTGTTTCATTTTAAATTTGCTTGAAAGAAAAATGTAGCTCATCATGTAATGTTAACCAAAAGGTTTTAGGTAACCTTACTAAAATGCCTGATCACTCATTAAAAAAACATGTATGTTTGAAAGAGTATTTCTTTTGATAAGAGAATTGAGGTAAAAGGTCAATGTCATTTTCACTGAATCGAACATATTATCGCTTATCAATGTGTCAATTTCATTGAAAAGCCTACGACGTTCAGTCATCAAAACATATGATACCTTCATTACGTTCACAATACGGATTGCGTGAATAATAAATGATCTTATTCTCACTGTTAAATATCATTATTCTCAAAGAAGAATATCCTTATTCTCAAAGTTAATAATTCATTTAGCCATTTGGTTTATACTTTACATTTTACATGTGTTCTAATTATGAGAAAGACTCTACAGAAAAGTATGAAGTAAAAAATGAACCTCAAAATAATGATGATCAAAAATGCAATAAAATGTGATGACGTCTCAAAATACTGTAACAATATCTCAAAATAGTTACGATAATCATATATTTGTCAGTTATAAATACCTTCTCTTTTTTTATACTATATTACAAAATATAGAGAAGTTTAATATAGTATTTACTACAAAGTTAAAATTTTATATTTTATTCTGTATAAGTGATAAGCGAGTATTTCTATTTTATTTTATGAATTCATTAATTAATTTTTAATTTTTTTGTTATTAATTGATGTTTTTGCTTTTTATTTTATTAAAGGAATAATATTATTCTACTACCTATTTACAGTGTAATTTAATATAGCATAAGTATTCTATAATGTAATATAAATTCATTATAATTACTAAGTAAAAGTAAAATTTTACTGAATTACGTGATGACGAATGAAAAACGTGATTGGTTTAACGATACGTGGTTGATGAACATTATTAATGTGACTGATGAAGTGCAATCGACTAATGTTACTGTCGTGTCTGATCAAGGTGGTGGTCCAAGTGTCGCTATAATATCGCTGTATGTCGCGATATTTATTCTTGCCGTTTCCGGTAATACATTAGTGTTAGTGACGCTCGCTCAAAATAAAAGGATGAGAACTGTGACAAATGTGTATCTACTAAATCTGGTAAGTTTTGATATTTATATTTAATTAAACTTAGTTTTATTAGGTTACACCTTATATTAATAATTTTTTTTTGTTGATAGAGTTGATTATATGTAACTCCTAGTATTATATTTAAGTGTCCACCTTCCTATTTAAAAAAAAAAATTGATATAATATGGCGGATCATATGTGGCGGACAAAAATTTCAATCACACCATAAAGTATTAATTTTGTAACTGTGTATATCCTCACTTGTTTCAACCTCCTAATGTCTCTCATTTTTTACATATGAAGCCGTTTCCATATTTTAAGATCACCCGTTATTTCGTGGTCATTATTGACCACGTGGTTTTTTATCCTTGTGGAAAATGATTTAATCCACATAATAATTATTATTTTTAATATTTGTACACTTTCCCTTATTTAACTTATTTAAAAATCTTTAGGTGCAATAACCTCCAAGAATTAGTTATTTAAGTTAATAGGGAATATGTTTTGGATTTTTTTTTTTTTGTTTCACATTTACGTTGGCGTAAACTGGATTTCACAAAAAGGTTAAAATAAGCCCATTATGTTTATGTTCAGTTATTTTGAAAGAAACAAGTAATGATGACATAGGATAGCATAGATTAACAGAACAATTTAAAAATAAAATAATACAACATCAATACTTTATAAGTATACTTCAACCTAAAATCCTTTGACAAAAATATAATCAAGGGTGGTAGGGCATCAGGATAATTTTTAATTATTTTTTCATTTGTCATTCTTCATCAGGAAGCAGACTCTTCAGAATCTTTTTATCCAATATCTTATCAATATTTTTAAACCATTCTGATTCCTATGATGAATAATATTACAAAAAACACAATGAAATAAAAGTAATTAAAAAATAACGAGAAACAGTCATGAATCCCTTAATTTCATTTTTTATTGAATGGTCCAAAGTTCATCACCAAAAATCATTTTTAAAAAAATTATTTATTAATAATTATACCAAACGGATTCGAAGAAAACCAATACTAGATTTCCTAATTATTATTATTCAAAAGTCTAGAAATAATAGAAGAAATAAAAATAGTAAACATTTTATGATTTAAGTAGTAAAAGATATTACTAATGCTTTCTAGGATAGTAAAACATTGGTATTTTCATTCTATTGTCAAAACTAAGTAAAAGTTGCAACTACTAGGATCTGAAAATAATTCCCTACAATGGAGTAGAAGGTATTTCCAATCTCTTTTAGAAATAAACTATTCCTTAACCTCATAAAAACCTTGCAACTGGAACAAATTAAAAAACAACCCTACAGACAAATGCCAATAATAATTGAACATGGAACAACCAAATCAAACTTTAACCAGGAGTTTCAATCGATGAAATTTTGTTTCAAATTAACTAATGAAGTTGCTTTCTAGATGTACAGTAAAAGGAACAATATGTTTTGACTATACGTTCTAATTAGTTTTAGAATAACTATGATAAAAATAAAAATATTATATATTGTTTTACAATTCTATTTTGCTACTAATTACCGCATACTAAATATTCTCTATAAACTACAAAGTAATAGTGGGAAAATTCTCAAGATACTTTTCACAGTTTGCTAAAGTTAATAATATTATTTGTAATAATAGCATGAGAATTTCACCTACTGCACCTTTTATCTGTAGAATTATAATTATACTTCTGCATTCTATTACTTTAGAGGTTAGGAAACATGTATTCACGATAAGTAAATATTAACAGTTGTTATGATAATTATTATTAACATTTATGATTATGAAACATTAACGTAAAAGTTGTAATTGTGTTTTCAATATTTTAGGAGTAGTTCTTTAACGAATGAGTAATTTACTAAAAATAACTTTTTGTGTAGTAGCACAATTATTTTAAAATGTTATCTAAAAGAAATAATGAAGGAATATTTTTAACAGAATCATTTCTAAATTAAATGGCAAATATTATATGTAAATTTACATTTTAAGCTCTGATCTTCAATCTTGACGAAAATAACGTAAATAAATAAAGTTTTTTCTGAAATATTAGGCTATACTGAGAAATTATATGGCCAATTGTACTCCATAACAAGATTTTTTTTTTTTTTTTACAATTATAGTAACAGAACTTAACTAGTTCACTATACATGCGACTCAATATTAAGGTCTGAATTAGGTAATTTTCTTTCATTTGTATTTTAAATTACAAATAATCACATTAAAAATAAACATAATAAAGAATTTTTAATTAGAAAGACTTCAGTAAAAGGATTTAAATTAAAAAAAAAAACTTCTAAAGTTTTTTTTTGGTGGGGGGCGAAAAACACCTGTGCGTTATCATCGCCCGGAATTTTTTTTATTAAAAAATAAAAGAAAATAATGCTAATCTAAAAGATGAATAAAACTTACAACTAATATCACAGATAAAATCTAAAATAAAACCAAAAGTGAACAGAATTTAACAAAGACCGAAATAAGTGTAAAGGGCCCACTCTCGGATAATAAAAAGACTAAAAAGAAAACTAAAAACCATAAAAGATCTAACATAAAAAATATACACGACAATACTAAATGTTTTGCATTAACCCAGTACTATGCAAAATAGAAACTAAAGTCTTACTTTAGTTTCTATTTTCTTCCCATCTGATTTGGCTTGACTGACTCAGGTCAGTGTCCTCAATGCTTAATATCAGATGATGAAGCATATCGTGTGCTGTACGTCTGTTCAAAATATAAGTTTAGGCGTGCAGAGGTGCTCAGGGTGCTTGAGGGTACTGGTTCGAGTCTGACTTTGCAGGCTAACTGAAAATTTAGAGATGAGTGGCGCATTGTTGGAAGATTTTTAAAGTTTTTGGCGCTCGAAAGGACCGCAGAGGGTATTTGGTGTAGAACAGTAACCTGGGTGGCTAGGAATCTGTTTGGGTGCTTTTACGTCAGAGTAGGTGCATTCGGCAATTGTGGCCGGTTGTTGTTTGGTATGTTCGTGATTGGTAATTTTGGATGCTTTAGTATGGAAGGTCAAAACTGTGACATCGCAAACAATTTTTGAGGGTATGAAATTAATGTTTTGTTATAGCTCAATTTGTAAATTTTTATTGGTTATCATTTTTTTTTTGTTTTGATACAGGTTAGGTGAGTTTGAAAAATTATCTTTTGATATTTAATGGGTTTTAACTCCGATGGAAATCTCTTTCGAGGCATTTGCATCGGTGTCATCCTGATAGAGACCATACTGATGACTGATAGACGTAATCAAGTATTGAGGCTCCAGACGTTGCCCTTCGGTAGGGCCCATCAGGGTTAAAAACAGAAGGGGTGGTAAGATGACCGGGATCGTCTTGTGACGATCCCGGTCGTGTGTTCCTCTATTGGGTCAGGATGGATGTACAAAGGAAGCTATGAAATACAGGAATTAATTATTTGAGAATTTTATTGCTAAAATAAACATTACGTCTTTATTATTTTTATTATTTTTTTTAAATTTAAATTATTAGCATTATTATAGGATTTTAAATTTATTTCGTCAACCTGATGGTCACATCTAAATGTGGAGATACAGTAATTTTATGTCTGATTACTATATTTTTTAAGAGAAGATAATAGTGATTTGTTTAATGTTACTAATTTTATTCTATTTTTTAAACATCGATGGCTTTTTGAAAAGGTCTTAGCCTGACAAAGAAAACAAAAGATTTTTCAAAAATATTTTATTTGTTTTTCAAACTAGTTACCTTCCAATTCGATACACTTAGACCAACGTTTTTCTATCTTTTTAATGTCCTCAGTAATCTCCTGAAAAAAAAATTGTGTCAGCTTTGACCTCATCATTTGAAATGAATCGTCTTCCAGCGAGCAATTTCTCATAATTTGGGAAGGGGAAGTAATATCTGGGAGTCGAGTTCAGCGAATACATCGCATGTAGAAGAACTTCAAAGCGAAGATCATGGAGTAATAACCCGAGATGTGTGTGCAAGCACATTTCCCTGGTGAAAGAACACTTTTTTTGGGCAGATTGGGACATTTAGAGTTAATATCATCCTTCAGTTGTTCCAGTAGTGAAGCGTAATACTCCCCGATGATGGTCCTTTTCAGTGAATACGAGTGGTGCTCGTATGCGAGCACCACACTACGAGAATCCCAAAATACCATAGTAATGACGTTTCCTGCCACCGGAACCAATTTCACTTTCTTTGTTGCACTTTCTTCTGCTTTTACACACTATTTTTTCTCTGACTTTTAATGGTGAATCCATGTTTTATCTACTGTTATAAAAGACCGAAGAATCTAGAGGAATCCCCTTGAAAAAAGTCTAAACAGCCATGAAAAGTCGAATGCGTTTTTGGTCATCTGTTAACAAACGCGGCACCCATCAAGCGGTAAGATTTTTTATACTCAGAATATCGTATGAAATATAATGGGCCACGGTCTATCGACGTTTATGTCAGCAAGCTCGCACTGATATGTGCGTATATTTAATTTCGTATATTTAATACGAAATTGAAAATTTTTGTGACGATTTCGTCGGTCGTAGCGATCTTTGGTCGTCTCAAGCGTTAATCATTTTGAATGGATATACGGCTATGATTAAATTTAGTTACCCACTTTTTTCCATCGAAAATGAAGGAGAAGAATCATTTAAAGATGGAATTCAATTCTTTTTATATTCCGTCGGAATTCTTTTTATCCATTTTTCAAAAAGTGTCAATACTTATTTGATTTATTTAATCACCACAAACAAGCAACTAAATGGTCGTATGGAATTTCGAACCACGCCCCGACTAAAGGATCATACTTGAAAAAATATCTTTGTCATTTGGTTGTATTTGAGCAATCTCTTGGTCAGGCCGATAATATTCCGAACGATCCTAGTACTACTGTTTTCATTTATTTTTTAAAAATAAGGTTTGACTTGAAAAAAAAAAAACATTGCACCTATTTTCAAAGTAAGGACGATAAACTACATCTTAATCTTAGAAGAATGGAAGACGTAAAAAAAGACACAGAATGCTTAAGGTGAAGAAAGTCCCTGAAAGGAAAAATGCCATTTATACATTTTTTATTGAAATTTTCGCATCAGAATTCCTTAAATATCAGAAAGATACAAAACTGTCATTACATATTTAGTATTAAGCGATGGTAACGATAAGGGTATTAAAATTATTTTCAAATCTTATAGATAAAGCGTGAAATTTTTTATTAAAAGAATTTTCTAATTTTCGAAGGTACTTTTTTTATTAAAATGTTATTTATTTTATTATAGTTTAATGTTATTTTGTTTTAAATTATCTTAAAACAGACCTATAAGTGGAATAACTACAGGAAACTTTTAAAAACTAAAATAAATCTCATACAAATTGGCTTCATCTGTGAAGAAAAATTGCGAGTATACATAAAAAAATACCACCCGGGTTTAATTGAAAACCCCCTCCTACATCTTTAAGTACTTTAGAACACACTAAAAATAGAAAAACAATACTATTATTCATGTATTCTTAATATTTTTTGTTACTGTGAATGAAGTCAAATTAAAATTAAGCATGATAAGTTGTAATTGTTTTTAATTTAGTGTAGGTTTCAATTACGTCATTTAAAAAGGAAATGTATAATATTAAATAAATATTTGAAGTTTATTCTATTTTTTTGCAACTTTTCATTCTCTTTTTGTGGATAACTTTTATTTATTGTTAGTTATTTTTGTTCATCTTTTTAATAATTATTTACTCATTTTGAACGATTTTATGTAGAAAACGACATTTTAAATAAGCTGTCTGTATTTGTTATGTGCATTATAGTAAAAAAGATACGGATTATTAAAATTTAATGTATTAAAATAACTGAATAGAACTGTTTGAAGAGGTAATGGAATAAAATTTAAATCAGTAAAATAATAACGATGCAGAAATGAAATACAGGTGGATTATTTATTACTATACTGTCAATGTGCGGCCACCACTGTCTACTTTAATATTGCAGTACAGTAGTAACTAATTTATAATTTGATGTATATTATTATTATAATATTAAGGTTAATTGTATTACCACTAACGAAAAAATAAATAATTCTATAGAATGTCGGATGCTTAATGACCTACCCACGTCTGTAAGTTTATCTGTATGATTAGTTGCACTCTTGTAAAATTTTAATTAATTTATTACTTTCTGATACATATATTTTGAAACAATCACACTATTTTCATTTATTTAGTGTTCATATTTTTTTAGTCACTATTAATTTTTATAATTACAAATTTTATCTACAAAAAACAGATTTAATATATATATTATATAAAATAGATCCAATTTATGATACTGATTCGTTTCGCCTGAGTGATCTGAAAATTGCAATAATGGATCATTATTAAAATTTTATTATAAAAAATAAATAAATAAACCAGGTAATAAAGAACAATATTCTGAACTGGAATGAAATTACCAGCGTGAGAGGAAGTAAATATACCTTTCCATCATAAACAAAATGCTTCTCCTCACGCTCTACTCCACGAGTTATGCGTCTTCCTTCATCAATCATAAAAACAAATTTATACGAACAAACACTGCATCATGCGCTTTTAAGCGTCGATGTCATTGTTACAGCAGTGTAGTAGAAAAATCCGATGATTAATGTCCAGTACTAATTTTTCGTTGATGATAAGCTTTAGCAATGTGCGCGCGCTGTGAACTATATATATATGTGTATAAAATGATTAAACGTGACAGAACGTGTATCAATAAAAAACACCAAAAAGAAGGCCAATGGTGGATTGTGCCAAATGAGGTGGTGTATCGAGAAATAGAGCCTGTTACTGATACTATGCGGAAAAAAAGAATCTCTTTCTTTGGTCATCTCATCTCATAAGGACACCGGAAACAAGACGGTCAAGAAATATCATTGAAAAACTCTTGTTCCAAAAGCTAGAAGTAGGATGGATCAAACAAATTAGAGAAGATATGAAAGAATTGCGAATTTCCCTGACTGACCTACAGAATAAAACTGAAAAAATTACAAAGCTAAAAGACAAAAGTATTAGATTTAAACAAAAGACAGACAAACGACAAAATACAACGAAGAGGGTGTTTACGGATGAAGAAAAGAAAGCAAGATCTGAACGGTTGAAGAAATACTATACTGGGGAGCTCGGAAGAATAAAATAACACGCTTTTCTCAGAAATGATCCAACTAAAATTGACTTAAGTGATCCCATGTTGGCCGTAAAAGCATAATAATAATAATAATATATATATTTCAACACACACAAGTAAATATATATGTGTATATTATACTAAAATATATAAATGCGTTCGAAAAGTATAAACCTATATTTCAATTATATGTTAAGGGATTGTGTTCCGTACGCTGTAAGTAATTTTTCTTGAAAGGTCAGTAACCATGCATTACGCGACCCAGTTATGTCCATCAGGTGTGTGTGTGCGCGCGCACACACACACACACACACACACACACACACACACATACATACATACATACACATACAGAGAGAGAGAGAGAGAGATTGAGAGCGAGAGAGAGACAGACATCTACATAAATTTCATTGCAGTAAAAATAAGAGAGTGAGTTAACATTCTTTTCAGTCTTTTAAACAAAAAAAAAATGTTAATTTCTGAAGTTTGCTTATTACATAGTGACTCATATTAAACTATTAATTCTCCACCAACAATTTAATTATCATTTAAGAGACAGGGTTGATTTAGTTTTTTTAGAGATCTAGTCCGAACTAGTTTTTAATGAATATTAATTCCTTGAAGCAGCCAGCTATAAACATTTAGGCATGGATAATAAAGACTCTCGTAAAAATGTCAGTTGTACAAAGAAATTCTGTTATAAGAACCAGTTTTACTGATATATTTGGTATTACCCAACTCATATTCATTCTTTAAAATATGGTGCACAATAATTAAGTCGCAGGTTTTCACGGACCATTAATTTGGTTTCCTATTTTTTTGTAATTTAAATATATTGCTAGTTTAAGAACACTTTCCTTAAAAAAATCAGGATAATGAATATTACATCACTAGAGTAAAGTGAATGAATGTAGTGAAAAATATCATTCTACAAGTAGCGTACAGACTCCTGAACATGTAACAGTACGATGAAACTCTACGGGAGTTTTATTTTAGAATAAAATATAAGGCTAACATCTCTGATTTTAAAACTTAGCAAACTGTGTTTTCCATTTAAATATGATCTAACTCATGAGTTTGCTAGTTCACTAATTTTTCAGAATTCTTTTTTTTTTTAGAAGAATTTTATGTAACTCTCGGCTAAGGTTAAAAAACAAACCAAGGGTAACCATGTTTGCCGATTACTTTTAAAAATGTCATTAATAAATTGAATTACGGCTGCAGTAGTAGAAGGATAGGAACTATGCTGTTGAGGAGCAATTACTTGAAAATTATGCAAATTTTATGATTATCAAAATACTGCTTGTTTCAAAAACTTATAAGGTGTCTACTGGCCTATAATCACCAAAATTAGATTGAGAATCTTTTTCTTCAAGTAACTCCTTAAATCTCAAGTAAAGTATATGTACTGTTATCAAGTCATTCATTTATAGTGTTCTACAATTAGGGCAGGTCCTGTCACGGCTGCTGCTCTCCACCTTGTTCTATCCTTTTCTAACCTCTTTTTTCCGCATATTTTCCCTTTTCCATAATCCCATCCATCAATTGAAATCTCTTCCTCTCCTTACGTTTATTAATCCTTCTATCGCATCCACTAATAAACATCTTCTCATACAATGTTCTAGCCAATTCCTATTCCTATATTCAATAATATTTAGCATTTTCCTGTTCTCTCCGATTGTTCTTAAATACTTATTTCTTACATGGTCTTGCCATCTTATCAAATCCAGCATTTTTTTTACTTAACAAAGTATTTGAGAGTGGTAATCAATGAGTAGGAGCGAAGTCAAATTTGCGTTACCTTCTTCTTTTTCCTGTTTAGCCTCCGGTAACTACCGTTTAGATAATTCTTCAGAGGATGAATGAGGATGATATGTGTGAGTGTAAATGAAGTGTTAGTCTTGTACATTCTCAGTTCGACCATTCCTGAGATGTGTGGTTAATTGAAACCCAACCACCAAAGAACACCGGTATCCACGATCTAGTATTCAAATCCATGTAAAAATATCTGGCTTTACTAGGACTTGAACGCTGTAACTTTCGACTTCCAAATCAGCTGATTTGGGAAGACGCGTTAACCACTAGACCAACCCGGTGGGTTAAATTTGCGTTACCTGACTTCAGTAATGTTTACAAAGAATTCGTTGAATTTATCAGGGAGTTTCTGAAGTAGTGATTTCCTCTTAGTTATCAAACCGAAATTAAAATTAATGTTTTCTCTGTTATTATTAGTCGTAAATTTTGTTATTATTAAATACTAAAATTTTATCTTTCATTATATGCAATGATGATAATAATTTATTTTCAGGTTATGCTGTATGAAAAAAAATGTTTATCAATATCCGTTACATTTTACACGCTTTTCTTTAGTTCACTTCGTTCTACGGTTAACGGATAGTATACATGCGCAGAAGGTGAAAAGTAGTAGTACACGTGCGTAATAGGTAGGGTTTTGGAATGAAAATCGATGTAGTCGATCAACCAACGTAACGCTTCGAACATTCTTATACGATATATCGAAAACTCCCGTATTATATTCAAGTTTTCAAGATGGTACTGTAACATCACAATACCTGCATCTTGCGTCAATCTATGTTTAATTTGTGAGCCGGACTCGGTGGCGCGAGTGGTAGCGTCTCGGCCTTTCTTCCGGAGGTCCCTGGTTCGAACCCCGGTCAGACATGGCATTTTCACATACGCTACAGATAATTCATCTCATCCTCTGAAGTAATACGTAACGGTGGTTAAACACAAAAAGGAAACTGTAGCATTTGTGATGGTATTTAATTATTTAGACATACTAATAAAAAATATAAAAAAATTTAAATGTGCTTTTAAACACTTTTGTTTTCAACAAAATAATATGTATAAAGTTTTTGCAAGAGCACAATGAAAAGCACGGGGCGCGCTTTTATATTCAATATCTTTATAAATTCTTTAAATATGACAAAGGTTTTGATGCGAAATAGAAATCACAGCTTCAATATATAATATCTAGTTAATCTCTTTGGATGAATAAAGTTAAGGTGTAGAATAGAACTGAGGTCGCGCCCCATGCTTTTCATTGTGGTCTTGCGAAAATAGACAACTTTATACATATTATTTCGTTAAAAACAAGATTAATTTTTACTGGATAATCCAATTTTTAGATTTGTTTAAAAGCATGTTTTAAAATTTTGTTATCAATAGTTGGTGAGAATTTCTTGACAGGAAAGATTGCATTTTTTTCTTAGTCATATACTGTATTCTATAAAACAAATTATTTCTTGAATAATTACTTCAAATTTCAATACCAGCTTTCAGTTTCAACACCAGATCTTAGTGCTTTAATTAATTATTTATTTCGGTTTTTGCAACAGCTATTTACTTAATAAATATCCAACATATAATGTGAAGCCTATTGTTTGGATTGAATTGAATGGTTGGCAATTTTGGTTTATCTCTAGAGTCCACTTATTCTCTGCTTCGATTTTTAAAAAATATTCTGTAGAGATAAATTTATCAGTCAATTTTAGTTTCCACTGAAAATTGCCGTTCTGCGATTTCAGTTTTGATTGTTTGTAAACAATTGGTGAGATCTGATAACTTTCACACCCTTTTCTCTTTTAGGTTGATCTTGATAAATTTACTACCATTTTTATCTTTAGTTATCTATTGTAGGTTTGTATACTTTAATCCTATCTGTTCTAATATTGAAGGTTTTTAATTCCCAATTTTTTTTTCAGTCTAATCAAATATCACTGCTGTACCGTTATTGTTTATTCCGCTAACCTCGCTCCTTTTGTATGATTTACTAGTAAATATTTTCTTCTAAAATATGTCTTAAAATTCCTTCGTTTTAAAATTTGTCAAAAAAAACCAATTTCTAACATTTTATTATAAAATCATATTTCAAAGTACCACATTCTTATTCTTTCTAGTTTTCCTATTGTTCGTGTTTTTGTACCATGAAATACTGTATAAAGATTCACTTTAAAGAACTTTATAATTAATAAAACTGTTTTTGGTATATACAAATTAATGACTTCTTTTCTTTAAGAACGTTTTTTGCTTTTCTGCTTATTACCATCGTCTTATCTACTTTAATCTACCATATAACGGGTAAATTACACATAATTTGTAACTTTACGAACAAATTAAATAATAATATTCTGAAATTTTTAATGGATTACGCCATTTATTTTATATTATTGGATTTATAGTATTTTAAATGGTTACTTTAATTTTAATAGTTTTATTTCTCATTCTGTTGTATTTACTTTAAGTTCAAAACCAGATAACTCTTGATGCCTGACATGATGAGATGACTTGACATGAGATAAATGTCACTCCTGAAGCAGAATACACATTCTCATTGTAATACAACAAAACATACAAATACAGGAATTTTAGGGAACAGGAAGTGTAATAAACATTTTTTACCGAATGAAATATCCTAACTTTTTATAATAGAGTTGAAAAAATAAAATTTTAACGTTATCCTAAGCCCAAAATAACCATTTTTACGTACGTATTTGAAGCTTAATAACTTCAAACTCCGTAAACTAATATTCTTGGTTAGTAAGATACCGTCCTCAGGGGGAAGAATTTTTTATATTAAATTTTTACAAAAATTCTCAAAAAGGGTGGGGATGTTTTGGCCTAATAAAATTTAAGAATTTTGCTGGAATAAAAATTTTTTTTTTCACAAAACTTGAACTTTTAATCAGCGTTTAAGTTTAAACTGCCCAATTTTTTTTAATTTTCATACCCACCTCAAAAAAAAAATTGAAATTTTTTCTTCTATAGCTGTTTCTTGACAGATAAGGAGTTAATGGGAAATTTTTACATTAATATTTTCGATTTTGATATGCCTTACTTGAGTACAAAAATTATTCCTCCATGTCATTCCTATAATCTTTAGCTACGAAAAATCGTTTTTTGAATTTTTAAAAGCTTAAAAGCTCAATTTACAACACTTATTGAGTTTAAAATGTCGAAGTATTGAAATTTCATCATCACCAAATGCCTACTGTATTTACAAATAATAAAAACAATTATAAAAATTAATAAACACAGTTTCACCTCCCAAAAATAAATAAATAAATTGAACTAAAAAATCTTCATTAAATCGAACTAAAAAAAGGAAATAAGGTGTGGAAATAAAGGACTAAATATTTTCTTAATCTCATCCTCTGAAGCAATACCTAACGGTTGCCCCGGAACTTAAGAAAACAAAATTATTATGCAGTATTTAATTGAAGAAAATAGTGGTGACCAATCAATTTTCAGGCAGTTTAAATATATTTTTCATGTTGAAGAAACAGAAAATAATTCATCCGTAAATGATTAGCACTATTAAAAAAAATCTTGTCCTTCAACGAGAATTTTTAAATGCAATCAGGGGGCTCTTTAATATAGGATAATTACTATTCAAAGCTCTTTAATGTAGGACAATTACTATTCTGAGCCTCCCGACTGTTAAATATTTCCGTTGAAGGACAAAATTTTCTTATCGATGTAAAATCTGGTGAGAACTTAATCACTAGACAACGATGCTTGCTATTTCTGCAACATGAAAAATATATTTAAACAGATTAAAATTATCTGAAAGTTGATTTTTCACCCATTATTTTATTTAATTAAATACTGCATAACAATATTTAGTTCTTTATTTCCATACCTTTTTTTAGTTCGATTTATTGTCGTTTTTTTAGTTCAATTTATTTATTTATTTTTTTTTTTGTAGAAGTCTTGTTTTATTTATTTTTGTAATTTTTTTTATTATTTAATGCATTTTAGTCATCAAAACTCACGAATCGAAAACCTACGGATAACACGTTTTTAACGTACTGAGACAAATGAGGAAATTGTAAACATTTCAATTTATTTATTTAATTGGCATATAATAATCTAAACTTATAGATTTCTCAAACGGTTGAGTTCCTCGAGAGACGTTTTATCGAGCGGACCATAGGTAATTTTCTGGGATCCAAACAACTAATGGCTAAACGCTCCAATTGTCTCGCCCAACTCAGTGCTACGTATACCTGACCTTTGGTAAAGATGTGAGTGCTCAGATCTACCACAGCTCTATCTAGTCTTTTGTAGTTTATACATCGTCACAGCCCAGCACAATATTAGTGTCATACGCCGTTCCACTTTGCCCTATCCTCCGAAAACTTCAAATTCGACTATAGCTGGCTCGATCCTCAATCTGATGCAAACAGGATTATCACTAATCTTTCTATCATTAAACTCTACCAAAACCGTTTGTCGGAGCTCTCCGGGCTCAATCTGGTCTCAGCGTAACGCAGGTCACTCGAGTTTTCTGAGTGTATCAGTTAATTTTTGTTCTCATTTGGTACCATCATGATTTTGTTTCATACTAGCAAATAACCGTTTAAATTTTAAAAATCAGAAATCGGTTGAGAAGATATAACAGGATTTCCGAATAACCGTGATCTGTTAGATCGAGAGTGTTCCTGATGCATGCAAAAGTTAGCCTTCAGCCTACTAACAAATATCCCAATTGAAATTTAAAAATCGGACGATTGTTTGCAGAGATATTGTAAGAGCACCCGATTGCACATAATAAAACAGCGCACGGGAGGCAACCAATTTGTTAACAGTTGATGGTGATGTTTGGTTTAGCCTCGCACGAGGTGCTGGCATCACCTCACCACTTTAGCCTCACATGCAGTCTCCACGGGAAGCCCGTTATTATTAAACAGAGATCTTTATTAAACAGAAATTTATTTAATATTATTATGTTTTATTCAACGTAAATTTAATTCTATTATATTTGTATTTTTATTCATTCCATTGATTTGAATCATTCACTTCAAACCCAACTAACACAGTAATAGAGGCTCACAGTTCACAGTTCATATACATATTTATATAGTCTATGACACTCCCGTACACGTAAGAATTTCAACGTGGATCCATACATCTAAATCGGTTTAGCTGTTGAACTGCTACAGTTTAAACAAACATACATACAAACATACACCCTAAATACATTACACTCCTTGAGCGTAAAGAAATGATTTTCAAAATATTTTCACTTTTTCCTAAAAAATTACTTAAATTTGGATTTACCTAAAATTATGGCTGTATTTCTTTATTTCTCAATATATTTGAACAATTTAAAAAAAAAATTAATATTGACTTTTTGGGGCTACTTTATTGACATTAATTTTATCCAAATACTCCGCCTGGAGTAAGGGAGCCACAAAACAATTTTTTTTTTACAATTCCAAATTATCAACGCCAAAACTTATTTTTGTGAGAATAAAAATCACAAAATATCCCTTTAATGCCGTGCCGCTGTTTTAAGAAAACAATAAAAAATGTTGGAATTTTAATTTTTATTTATTTAATACTAATTTTAGAACGTAATCGCATGATTTGACCGGCGTAGCCAGGAAAGTTATGCAATACATTTCCAACTTTTTTTAAATTATTTGCTTATATTAAATTTCATTTTTATTTAATTATCGACAACTTTAATTTCGTTATAATGGTTATATTTAATGAATGATATTTTTACAAGGTTTATAACTTGTTCGTAATAATATTAATTTATGTGCATAGATGCGTGAGTATATGTGTGTGTCTGTATATGTGTATGTTTTATTCATCGTGGTACTCGTCTGCAATCACGACATATATGACGGCTGATAGTGCATTTCATATTCTACATTTCTATTATTTAAGAATATCCATAAGTTTTATAAAATATTATTTTAAGAAACTGCCTCTGTTATCTATCAATGATAATAATCTTTATTTGTGAGTTTACTGTCGAAATACTATGTAACGGAAAAATAGAGAACTTTCATTTTATTTACTTCCGTCATTCTCGAGAAGTTATTCAAAATTTAGAAAGCCTAAATAAAAATGTCCGTTTATGAAATTTTAAAACAACCTCCCGCGTATTTCATCAATGCAAAATCCAATAAAACAAAGTTAATATACAACATATTTTCTAAAAAAATATAAAATTTATATTTAAAAAATATAATTATACATTTAACAAAACTTAAGACTCTACCTAAAATTCCTTGGAGTAGACTGTCCAAGCTCGCTCAATATTTTTTAATTATAAAATGCATTTCACTTTCCATATTTCTTTTATCGCATCACTTGGCAGTGTTTTGAAGAATATAGTAATAGGTAGTCAGTTTGCTACTTTTACTTTGTTAAACAGTATATATGTATAAAAGAATAATTGACAAATTGAAGAAAAGAAACGCTAGTTGTAGAAGAATTAAGCGAAAAGGATTAGATCAGTAGAGTCTTTATTCAATCATTCAAGGTTTATTAATTAAAAACTAGAAAGAAGTTATAGAAGACAAACAATGTAATACATAATGTAAATCATGCACGTTATAAGAGGTTCATGGTATGTTAAAGTAAAACGAAATACGTACATTGCAAGAATTTCACGGTATATTGAAGTTCAAGAAAAAACGAAGCGAAAGGAACAAAGGAATAATTCAAGGCACACAAGTAACTATGTGTGCGTGCGTGGATATATGCTCGCGCGCGTGTAAAGTAATATATATCAAACGTACGTAAAAAAAAGTTTAAATTTTTATTTATAAAATAAATTTTGAATGATAAGATAATCAAAATGAACACAGTAATTTAGGAATTTATTATCATAAAAGAGTATGATAAGATAAAATTTTAAAATAGGTGCAGCTCTAGAAATAAAAATGTTTAAATTTACGAAATAGAAAACTGAAGATAAAATAAAATAAAGAACACATTTAAGTAATATATATAATATATAGTAGGGAAACTATAGACTGTTTTGGTAAAATAGTATTCTCAATAATGCAATAATTGTGATAATAATAATACAGCCAAATTAATGAAGAAGTAGTTAATATTCTATCCAAATGTTCTTTTATAGAATAAATACATTAAAACTATATCGTTAATGAAAATCAAAGATAAAGTAATGTTACCTTAAAAAAAGAATGAAAACAGAAAAATAAAAATAATTTTTAAAATTAGTACTACACTAATAAAAGGATTTTCGTTTTTCATGATACGCTATCACTTTCGTACTCACACTTTTATTACAGCGTTTAAAGATAACCTCTTATCTGTGCAGTTAACTGCACCGTCTTAAGTAAAGAATATTTTTAACATCATCTTTAAGTAATGTCATATGCGCACATAATCCTAATCTGTAAAATCTGTTTTTACCCTTAATATGAATGGAATGTAGAAGAGAAGGATAATCTAATAATAAATTATGATATATCGCATTACTTTACATTTCATCACTATAAATTCTTCTGTGGTGGTTTGATAATTTCCCTGTCTTACACTAGCAAAGAATTTGAATCCCAATATTACTGTTACTTGTTTATATACTAAAAATATTTCACACTATATTCATACGTACAAAAGAGGTTAAGATATTTTAAGTCTACCAGTTGAATGATAATCATAAAATGAGCTGTAAAACAACAAACAAACGTAATGTTATACAACTTGGTTTTTACTACTTAATTAAATTATTTTCATTAGGAACAAAATTAAAATGAATGAAATGACATCAACAAAATAATATAAGTAGACTTATTTTTTTTTTAAACACGGTTTTGTAGGAAAATGATTTCTTTGAAATATATTCATGATTTAAAAACGTTTGGAAATATTCTATTTTGAACATTTGTTCATTATATAGTACACTGGATTAACATTTTGTATACAGGGACAAAATTCAATTGCGCCTTCTTTAGTGCAGCGTAGCGTGATATTACTGTTAATAAGAAGAAAGTTCTGTTCTGTCTCTACAATTAGTTAACAAGTAAATTGGCTAGCTAAAATAGGTCTACTGGTTCTTCACGTGGGAACTGTTTCCTTGTAAAGCATTATTTTTTGTCTTTTCCCTTTCGGGAGCAAGAGGAAATATTTTACCTTCAGACCAATACACAATTTGCATAGTCAAGTCGAATTTAAATCCAATTTATAATGAAATATAAAATTAGTTATCTAATTACATACATTTTATTCGGTAAATATTGTGTCTAATAAACGTTCTAGCAATTTTGGAATTAAAAAAGTACAAAACTTCTTTGTCCAATTTAATTTAATTGAAGAATTAATTTAATTCTCCAAATATGATTATTTAGTATTTCTTAGCGTATTTTTTTAAAAATTTTATTATTTTTTTTATACATCTGTAGTTTCTCCGACCCCCCCCCCCCCCGGGAGCTGGACACACAATTAAGCATCAACTCCGGGGGTGGGGGTGTGCCTTCGCCACAACTACATCGGAAGAACGCAAGGCCCCGCCCAGGCAGCCGAGACTCGGTCTTTTTACATGCCATGCCTCAAATGAGAGTTCCCAAAAGGGAATGCCAACCGGGACTCCGGTCTTGACGCCTCGCCTCTAGTAAGGAACCCCGAAAGGGATCCCCCACCGAGACTACGGCCTTAAATTTCCCCCAATGGCATCCCAAAGGAGTCTCCACCCTATCATTGAAGGTGGAAGACCCACACCACCTGGGTGGAGCTGTCCCTCATAGACATCACGACGTTACACTGTGAAGCAGATGGACGCTTCTTGCATCCTCGACCTCCAGGACAACTTTCAGGGTATACATCGAGGCTCCTGCTTACAATCTTTACGTATATGGCTGGCTGTACCACATGTAATGGCCACTTCTATCTGTGCCATTACAGAACTTCTCCCTGTGGCCTGAACTCCAGCATCTAAAGTAGAGTTCGTCGAAGGCATGCCGCGTCATCCGACAGGCCACCCACCCAATGCAAACACGCCCAGCAGTTTGTCTGCAAGGAGGGGTGCCACTGTTAATGTTACTACTGGCGTCGAGCCGTAAGCCGGCTGCATTGATAAAACATCTATAGTGACCGACTCACAAGTAATTTTACGAATTTCCCTGAGAAATTCATCCTGCGTCGTGAGAGCATCCACGTCCTTAACAAGGACCTTGTTGACTATCCTTAACAAGGACAGTGTCGCCGGGTGAAACCGGCGACACTACACCCGTCACAGAGCGGTGGAGATCGGCGTAGGACCTCCCATCTGCCTTGACCACCACCGTGGTGGTCGGTGGCCCCGCCGGTCGCTTCTTGCTTTGCAGCATCAATGTTGAAGATAGACGCAATAAATAAACAAACTACCGCTTCCCTACCCGCTTACGCGTATACTCAACGGTGCGCCTTAAACGCATCATCTCCGCCAGTTAGATCTCTGGTAGTCGATCGCTCAACAAGGACCTGATTCGCCCTCAGTCTACAGGCACGAGCCAGGTCTATTGGATCCACGGAGCCCTCTGGAAGATCATAGCGTTTTGATGGTTGTCAACCCCAACCGCCATATCAATAATCCAAAGTCTCCAACGCCTTCTTCCAATTCTACAGCATCTTCTACCAGGGCTGAAGATTGGAAGATATCTTCAGGAAAGCCTCTCAAAACCAACCGTTTGAGGTCTGCGTCGGTGGACCCATCATCAATCGCCCGCCTTAGGTCTTCATCCGTCCAAGCCTTGTTCTGCCGCAGGTCCCCGCCCGGTGTCTGTGAGGCTAAATCAGTGTTGATGAAGTAAGCCTTTTTGGCCTCATCCTCCATGTCCAGTTGTGCAGGCCACCTTGGCTGAGATCCCACAATTGTATCTCCACCATACGGTCAATATCTTCTATATTGCGGGAACACTTCTTTATTTCCAGCTTATTGATCGCGTTTTGGCGGACAAGTAAGTCAGTTCTTTGGCATACCAGCGTAAAACTCCAGTATTAAACGCCAAACACTTCTTCCGTTTCCGAAGATCCGCACTTGCACCACCCTCCGGTTTCGCTTCCCCTGACCACTCCTCTTCCATTCGGAAGACAGAACCAAGTTCAAAATCGGAGGTGTCCTTCCAGGAGGACAGGGAACTCCTTCTGCTGGCCTTGGAGTTTTTCTTCTCCTCTGTTGTTGGGGGCGAAAGCCGCAGCCTGCGTTTCCCCACAGTCCTCGAACGACTCGATCCATCATCCTCAAAGTCATCAGCCAACTTCATTCGTAGAAACGGAAAATCTCTCTCAAGGACCTCACTACCCGAGGGACCCACAGAAGACAGAAGCCAGAACCGGTGAGTCGACACAGCCCTCTTCCGTCGCCGAGCCGATCTTCCCTCTTCTTCTCTTTCTGCCTGGTTACCAGCCGATCTGCACGTCGAATCTCTTCTATTACCATCTCCGCTAGGCTTTCACAGCTACTATTATCATAGGGGACTTCCCACACCTGGAAACAAGAAGCTCCCCTCCTGAGGGACCGTCGTCCCACTACCGGAGAAAATCTCTTCTCATCAGGTTGAATAGCACCCCTGATCGTTCTCGTTCGTTCATTATTCCAAGCAAAGAAAAAGAAA
This sequence comes from Lycorma delicatula, assembly GCF_047948215.1. Taxonomy (NCBI): domain Eukaryota; kingdom Metazoa; phylum Arthropoda; class Insecta; order Hemiptera; family Fulgoridae; genus Lycorma; species Lycorma delicatula. Next base: position 106,166,599 of record NC_134456.1, on the reverse strand, counting down.
CCAAAGATAAAAATGAAAATCAACAGTAATTACTAAAAAAGTAATTAATTCGACACACGTTAATGTAAACGAATAAACAAATCAAATACCTGGGTAACTAGGTAAATAAGCCCTAGTTACCGTAGGCTAGTCTTTAAAAATAAATTTCTGAAAACATAATATTATAAAATAACACGACGAAAACTGAAAATTAACTTCAAAAATAAATAAAGTAATGTAAAATAACATAACAAAACGTACAACCAAATAAACGTGTTATAAAATTCAGTTTAACCTAAATTAAACGTGTCGCAAAAAAAAACCCAAAACTACTAAAAATATCACTACACAACTAAATACTAACAAAAAAAAAAAAAAAAAGTAACAGAACATTAATGAAAACCGCAATAATAACGACGAATACTCGGAGCAAGTAAAACGCAACCGCGGTCATCAACCTAACCTCATTAACCTTTGTTATTAGCGTATTTGCTAATTAATTACTTTACGTCAAACATATTACAAAATAACTTACTCACATGCACAAAATATCGATAAAATTGAGTAATCAAATTTTAAATGATTTTTTTTTTAAGAATGTAGTCACTTTTAATATTGTAGCACAACTGGATTATAATTATAAAATAATGATAAAATGCCTTTTTTCACCACCTTTAGGGATGGATTAAAAGAAAACCCCCAATTATTCCATCATAGAAAGTAATTCCATCACATCACATCCTTGGAGATTATCGATTATACAGCTTTAGCTTCGCTTTAAATATAAGGGATGGATTAAGGGAAATTCCTTAAATATTACTAATGTAAATATTCCTGACAAATACCTATACTTCATTTCAACTAGAATAAGATACATTAGATTTGAAAAATTAGATTTTTTCTTTTCACAGCCCTAGGTATGAATGTTGAAAATCCTTTTTTAATGGTATCTTTCTATTTAAAAGGCACTTAACCTCTTGGTTTCAATTTTTCAGATCTTCCCCCGATTATATCTTTTTAGTATTTAATAATTTAACATATTAGGGATTTTTAATTATAATAATTTTTAATTAAATTTCTTAGATACCCCTTAAAACTTTACCAAATTTCAATTACAAAATTGTTTGGAAAATTTGAAGTTATTAAGACTGTTCATAATTAAATATGTGGATATAATTTCATTTTGAAATCATTTGACATTTTCTAATTTCATAAAATTTTCATTTACAAAATAACAAAAAATAAATTATTAACAAACTTTGTTCGTATTTGTGTTAAAAATATGTTGTGTAAGTTTTTATGCTCGTTTGAAGGACCGCAGATTTGTATACCATTATTCATTTCATACCCATTGCTTTTTAGTTCTTTTTACTCATTATTTACATTTTATTAATTATACTAAATATATATTTCAGGCATAAATAACTCAGTCATTAATATCATGGGAGTTTTACACTTACTTAGCAATGCATTAAGGCAAGTCAGACTGTTGGACTAAGTACAAGCCTGCACAGTAGTTTATTTTGCTACGTGATGTAACTCCTCTCGCTTCCTAAGAGACAATTGAGATTCCTTCCATTTTTATAAAAGCGTTTAATTTTCTTCGTAATCCTTTCCTCATCCTGTTGTTAATTGAAATAATGAGATGATTCGCATAGTAATTAAAGCAAACAATTCAATTCAGAACGATTTCTGACTCCACTAAAAAATTGCGATATGGTATTAACTTTTCGGCGATATCGATTCCGAAAAACGAAAAAGTATTGATTTGCTTGGCATTTTTCCCGCCATCACCCCATTCGGTCGCCCTAAAGCATAAGACCGAATGTCTGTGCCACGAACGGCTACTGAGCCTCAAAACAGTTTAGCGACCAGTGTCCTAACTAGCTCCTAGAGCTAACCTAAAAGCGTGAGCGGAATAAGCGTGGTGCTATACACCACACGCTTGCGTGTCCCACCACCCACTTGTCATATATCACTAAAACGGGTAGGCGAACCCCATCAACTACTAAAACATATATGACCATCAATAATTAAACTTATCTTGTCAAAGACAGCAATTTGCTGCCTTGCCTAGGACGCTTAATCCCAGCAAGTACCTGTCCAGCATTAAAGGGCTTGGAGCCTTTATTTGGTTAGTAGCCAGCCATATCTCTCGAATAGCTTCCTATAGCCGCATGGTAGGAGGTTTGTCCTTAGGTAAACTACTGATGTCGGTTGAACAAAGCAACTGCATCAAGGAACTCCCACACGGTCCGACAATGCGGCTCTCACCACATTGACTCGCCGCTTGTGAGTGGCCAATTTTCCCTTTGACCTCTAAGTTCCAGGGTGGCCTGAGTTCTGGCCTACCCCAAGAGCTGGGCAGTCGAATATCATGTGTTCGTTCGACTGAACCTCCACGCAGATGCACAGCTAATCAGCTGCCAGTCGGAATCGAAACAAATATTGATTTAAATTTACATGGTTGGAGAGCACTTGGGCTACCGTTGTCCTTAAAAACGAAGGAGAGGCGTAGCATCCCCTCAGATCCTGTAAAAATCTGTACAAGGACCTTCCCTTAGTCGTGGTGTGCTATTCTTGCTGCCATGCGTCCACCGCGAGGCTGTAAAGCCTCCTCCGCAGACGGTAGATGAGCAACTGAACGAAATTTAGAACCGATGCATCGAGATCACCGTTCCGCTCCGGTACAGGACCGGCTCGAAACCGCATCCCAAATACCTCGGCCTCTTTGCCTCTTCGCAATTTTCACATGGCCGCCCGAATTTTCACCACTAAATCGATTGGAAAAGCCTTTCCCAATACAGTAGTAGCCTCGGATGAGATTGTTTTAAAAACACCAGTGCATACAATTAAGACTTTGCGCAGGGAACTCCTTAAATTTTGAATAAGTGCTCGATTTCTTCCCAACGTATGCACCCAAGCAGACGCCGCGTAAAGGTCATGCTTTCGAAGACACGTCGGTACTCCTTGTACAAATGACGGGATGACAGCCCGTAATCCTTTCGAGCAATTCTCCTAAGCATCACAGAGACGGCGTCGCCGTTACTTACCTAATGTGGTTGTTAAACAGCAACTTCTCATCAAACAAAACACGTAGGTATATATGAACTCGAAATTGGCTTATTACACAACCTTTATACTTAATATGGGGGTTACGGCTGTATCATAATTTGTCTACACCATTGAGAAGCATAAACTTCCAAGTTTACATACTTTTCATACTCGAAAAAGTATGTAAACGTATGTAAAAGTATGTAAATATCAAGTTCATACTTGATATTATCGATAACAATTAATATAATGAGTCCTTTTTCCTTTAATTCTATTTTTATATTTGTACAATATATAATCCTTAAGCTTAACATCAGTAGCCATCCCCCAGTTTATGAAAAAGATACAAAAATCTTTGTATGGATCTATGCGCTTCACAGTTCCAGTGGCGTGTTGTTTGGCTGTTGTACGCATGCGTAAATAGGTACATAGGAAGCTTCACGCGAGGCTGCGCGGGAGAGAGAACACTGTCGCTCCCGCAGTGCTGACCCTGGCGTGCTGGTGGAAGGTAGTTTTATTTACTCCGCGTGTGTTGTGCTTAAAAACCGTGTATTCTTGAATCTGATAAACTGTAAAATTAAATTACTATCTTGCTTTCAGCTATTTTATTTGATTCATTTTTTCGGTTCTTTTACTTTACACAAAACTTTAACCTTTTATACAAGTTTGTTTCCTTTTACACAATTTTAAAACAAAAACTAAATATTTTCTGGAGCAGCAGCACCCCATTAATTTTAGCTACGAGTCGCCACTGTTTATAATTATCCTTAAAAAGATTATCAGAAAAATATTGCGTAAATCTCCAATGTAGGTTTCAAATAAACAATAAGTCATTACAATATTACGGTATGTACCAAGCTTTAATATGGTATACATTTTTACCCAAAAAGTGTTTTCTTTTTTTATAAAATGAGGATAAAATGATGAAAAACTATTTGATCCATGCGTATGTCGAACTCAGGACCATTTGAATGAGAAGCTACAACTGATCACTACACCAACTAAAGTGTAAAAACGAATGGTTAGATAGTCATGCCAAATTACTGCATGACTATCTCGGCTGCGCCGGCAAGTCATGGATTACGAAAATATTCTTTAAACATCAAAATTCCTAAATTTCAAATAAAAAAATTTGATTTAAGAGATTTCCTTAATTTGTAGAGAACATTTTGGAAACATTTATTTATAAAGAAGTAATTCCTGACAAATAATAAAATTAATTTAAAAAGAAATTTACTTTTCATGAACCTAATGAAAAAAATTGATTTTCATTTTTGGTTCGTTTCGCGTCTTTTTGATCAAGAATCTTTATTTTTACTTTAATTTTATTAGTCCTTTAAGTGATGAAGAAGAATTTTTTTAATAATAAAAATAAAAAAAATAAGAAATTAAAAGTTAAAAAAAAAATACAGGTTATATATTTTTAAGAGGTGGGGAATAAATTTTAAGATAATATAACCTAAAAATATTCATATAGAGGTTAGGCTTAACGTATTTGATTAAGTAAAGTTTTATCTAAATCTAATTCCCTCTTCAATAGAGACTAAAATAAATTAAAAAACATTTTACAACGGTCAAAAAACTTTTCAATATTTTAGGTGAGAGGCCTATAAATTAAAAAAGTTTTAAACATTTCTTGATGTATGAAGTTTAACTCTTTGAAAAATATTTAAATCAAAGGGAGATAAAGCAAAGAAAACAACATATATTCTAATTTTAAGAGGTAGGAGTTGATTTTTAATAAAGGTTTGTTTTATTATTTATATATATGAATTGCTTGTAAGAAATTTGCTTTAATAAAGCTTTTTCTAAAATACTCTGAAAATACTCGCAAAAATTGTTTTTTCGCAATATCCCTTATCATCTCGTCAACGAATTCTTAAAAAAAAAAAATAATAATATGATTAATGTCTCATTTATAGAAATATTTGAAGAAAATTTTTTCGGTTAAAGTAGATATCACTACATTAGCAGTGCGATTTACATACGCACATGCATACATATATAAGACGTTTTTGGAATGATCTAATTTGGCCCTAAAACGTAAAGATTTTCAAAAACCCCGATACCTCATTTTTGTGAAGATACTACACTTTCCTCTTTAATACAGCTTTTCGGGGAATATTTATTTGCCAGAAGAGTAAAAATAGATTGTTAATAAAGGGCGATATTTTTTTTAAATCTTTGTTTTTAAAAACTACCATCCATGTAAAAATGTTTGTAGTAATAAAGTATTTTTATACTGAGATGTTTTATACTTATTAAGCTGTATATCATATAATGTAATTTAAAACATGTATTAGTGAATTAAAATTTAAAAAAATAAAAAAGTGCAATAATTAATTGATATTAATATTATATCAAAGGGAGATAAAAAGGTTACAAAATATACAAAAAAAATAAAACATTAAATAACGATAAAATACTGTCTATTATGTTACGTGCCGTGATTGATATTTTGTTTAAACAAGTCAGTGCATGATGGAGGGAGTATGGTAGGCAGAGCTACGCTGTTAGTGAATTACTGTGACGGATTTATACATGTCAACTGGATCATCCGTACCGAATTTTAGGCAAGTAGCATCAGTTTAACATCCGGTCTCTACAAGGATAGTTTTTAGTCGGTGCTTCTCTTTTGATTTCGATAACTGCTTATGTGGGAGATAAATAAAAAGTGTAGTGTAATCAAATGAGTTAAGAGATACGAAAACGCGGGTGAGTTATTTAGCAAAGTATTGTGTCTATTTGGATTAAATTAATTATTATTTATAGCTAATTTTATCTTTTCTTTTCAACAGAGGAAATGTATTTTGTTACTAACCACAATATTAATGTTACACATTATCAAAAGTGTTTAATGTTGTTTTTGTATCCAATTCTTTATTTTCTAATATGATTATTTTCATCCTTTTTAATAATATTTAATATACTACCTATTTTAAGCTAAATTATGTTTACCACAAAAATGTAGTCTCTTCTTGTTTTAACGTACTCTAACCTAAAAAAATTTTTTTTTCCAATTAAAGTATAATTATTGTTCACACACTTTATATTTCTTAATTCCGTATTTTCAAACAATTAAACGCAATCTGAAACATTATAAATGCTGTAGTAATCTTTTACATTTATACGAGTAATATTTATTTATTTATTACTTTTCCATCTAGATAGCGCTATAGCTGTAGAAGGAAAAATCGGTCCAATTTGGGAATATGCGGTTTTCATCGGATCTTGACGTTTTCACAACCTGAGGAATCCAAAAAACCGGATGGAAATTTTCCGAATGTTAATTTACGTGTGTTCGGTGTTGGCCTCTAAATCATCTTATATCTCCAGAACTACTGGACCGATTTTGATAAAACTTGGTCAAATTACATCTATATATGGGGCATTGATGCCATTAAATTTTCAAATTAAAAGTTCAAGGGGATGAGGCTGTAGAGCAAGGTGACCCTCAGTATCTTGAGATTTCTTGATTTCTTGAGATTGAGATTTAAATTACATCTATGTATGGGGCATTGATGCCATTAAATTTTCAAATTAAAAGTTCAAGGGGATGAGGCTGTAGAGCAAGGTGACCCTCAGTATCTTGAGATTTCGCCTAAGTAAAGCCATATTTCGATTAGTTAGGCAGTATAAAACGTATAATCGCTATTATATTCAAGTTATTAGTCGTGGGATATAAAACAGTGAATAAAAGATGTATAAACCTTTACTAGGAAATTAGGTTTTTTGGTTTAAAAAATATATCCTTTTTTTTAAGAATTTTCATTGGTAAAAATATTAATATCATAAAAATTATATTATTAATTAGATAAAATTTATTAAAAATATTTTGATAGATACAAACCTAGAATTTTTTAGATTTTGTTTTTAAAAAACAAAGAAAATATCAAGTATTAATTATAATTTTTTTTTTTTAATAAAATATTTAAATAATATTGGTGGTAACATGCAAAGCAAGCTTCCTTTAACAATTAATAAAAGCCAATTATAATTTGTAAAAATTATCAAGTGATTGACAACTTGATGTAATCAGAAGAAAGACAGCAAATTTTGTAAGTGAATGATGCTGAAGTGTTGTTAATTTATTTGTTCCCATGTCAGTTGCAGCTTCTAACTATAGCTTTAGCGACTTGAATTAAAAAGATGGGGGCCAAAATGAATTTTGTATGCGATTGTATAAATTAGAATTATTTCTTTCTTCACGAGACTTATTTTAGAAAATATAATTTCCATTGAAAGCAAAGAAAACTTTCATTATTACAATTAGATTTCAAGACATGAAAAGTTTCTTTAATCCTGTATTGATTACTTTAAAATACAATGAAAATTTTAAAATATAACCTTCACTGAATACTTACAGAATGTAACATTTTATAAACCACCAATGCAATGGAGTTAAAAGTTTTGATAAAGGTATGGAAAAACTATATTATAATATGTTTTATTTTCATTTGTTTAAAAAAAAGAAAAGAAAAACATGCTCTTTAGTTGGCAATGTGTTCTTAAATTCCTTACATTTCCAAGTTTATATTCCAGCATATTATTTGATATTTTGAATTTTGCAGTGGCTTTGTTTTTTTTTAATACTTCAATTGATCTTTGTTTATTGATCTTTAGTTTAAACAAAACTAAATTTAAAGAAAACTAACTTCTGTTTCATATAAATGGTTAGTTACACAATAGAACTTATTCTTAGAAGACTCTCCTAAAAAATAAATAACACTATTCATTAAGGACAACTTATGACTATACAACTTCCTTAAAATGATGAGAAGTAACCAGTATTGCTGTTATAAATAACATTACTCTTTAACTTTAATTCTGTTGTTACGCCTGTTTTATGTAAATCATGGTCTATGTTAATTAGCAACAATGACTAGATCTAACATTTTGAACATTACATTAAGGTGAGTGTGACAGACACATTACTTAAATAACATATAACCTAGTTTCCTTCTTTCCTCACTACACATACACTAATTCTGCTCTATGCACTTAAAAACAGGCTGCAATGCCCTCCTTTCAAACTTTAGCTTTTTGTATATTGTTTACACAATAATAAAGCCTTCAAAAAATAAAAAGCTGTAGACGTTATTATAGTCTATATAAAATTACAGAAATAAAAATATGGTATTGCCGATTTAAAAAAAAAACATAATAAAAAAATAACATTCAGTTTCTTGGTCTATTTCGTATTATTGTTAATGTTATATTAATGGTGTACTGTTTTACAACATTATAATGTAACAAAACTAAACTAAAAAAAAAATGAAAGAAAACTAATTTCTGTTTCATGTAAATGGTTTGTTACACAATAGAAATTTTATTAGTAATGGAAGGGCCTTAACGAATAATGTTGTATATCTTTTAAGAGAGTCTTCTAAGTTTAAGATATACAACATTATTCGTTAAGGCCCTTCCATTACTAATAAAATCGTAGCTTTAAGTTTTGTTCAAAAACAAAATCTTTCTAATTTTTGGCAGTTACTGTTACAAAAAAATTATGATTTCAAATTCATTGCATTAATAAACCATGGATATCTTTTGTCACAATAACATTTTTACTTTCTTTACTCATGCTTTGGTGTTATTCTATTTTTCTGTTTCATGTGTTGGCATTTTCCTCTGTCTTTCTTTATTCAGGTATTCTATAAATTAAAAATTCTATAAATGTGCTGTCCGACAGAAGCATAAAATAATCATGTTTATATTGTTATTGATCACTGATCAGTATTTACTGGCAACTGAACATTTGTAGAAGCGTTTGATATTATTTTTCTGTTGTTTTGTTTTTAACAATATTTCTTTTTGATGACAATTTATTGAAAATATATTATGCTTATCAACAAGTAATGTAATACAATAAAATATAAATCATATCTGTGGTAATATTTACATGATTATAATTATTAATTTCAGAAAATTTTCTCACCCTTTAAACACATATAAACTATCAGATTTAAGAATTTTATAGTACTTATTTCTGATTATTTGTTTTGGAAACAAGTATCGATAATCAGCGTGATTTTATACTTGTTCATTATTGTAGACTGCAATGATAAAGTCTTCTCATTCCACACTTCAAGAATAAGGCAGATTGCTGTTATGCCAACTGTTATCGCTTACTTAAAACTGACCCCTTCTTTCTCTTCTTTGGTTGCACCAAATTTTTCTTCATTTTACTCTTGGTGCATATTCCTTATAATCTTTGACATTAAATCCAATTCAGTTCTCCCACTGTAATTATATCATTGTTATTTAATCACTGGGAAAGTGATTAGAATTCGTGAACAGTGTAGATGGCGTCAAAGTTATCTTAGCCTATGCACACACAATGATGCACAGTAGAACAATTTGTGTGTTTGTGGAGGAGGAAGGCGACCATCAGTAGCATTAATGTCTAGTGCAATCCTATCTAGTGCTTTGCTTGATTGTAATAAAATAGTATTGCCTTTTGTTAAAACATCATTTATCAACACTCCTTTCACAGAGTATTTTCAATACTACTTCTGCAGTTGATGTATTTTCAGTTAGAATTATAGTGTATATTATAATTCTACTAATCTGGTTGTGGGTAAGACCCAGAGGTCTGACCTGGCTCTGGGTTTTCTTCAGAGATTCACTTTTAAGGTTCTTCTGCTCTTTCCTCTCCTTGGGATCACTCTCTTCCATCATAGGGACCATGGGAAATTTTCACTTGTAGGTGAAAATTACTTAGGGAGAGCCACTTTAACTGGATGGATTCCCATGGGAATCCACCTGGAAACATGGAAATTCCCTCTTCCATGGATTCAGGTTTTTATATTGACTCTTCCCTCCACAATTCCCCAACCTCTTTAATGATGGGACTGGGCTTTAAGCTACCTTTGAAATAAAAGTAAATATTATGAAAAATTCATGAGTTTATATAAAATTACAAATAACATGAAAAATATTGCAGTGTATGGTGGAAACAGTTTCATTTGCTTGTAGACTACTGATCAAATGCTTACATTATCTAATTTTTTTATCTGTATATTGAATATAATTGCAACTAAAAATATAAAACTAAATATAAAATTTGAACATTAGTTATTGTTAATTAATGACCAACTGTTCCTTTGACAGTGATATTGCAGGTGGTACCGTTGTTATTGTTGCAAGACAATTAAAGATGTGATAATACCTCTGAAAACATGTTTACATGTACATTAAAAAGCAAATAATTTTTTAAATTTAATTCTTCAAAAAAATTTAATTGTATCTAGTATTAAAATTAACCCATTGATGTTGTTGTATATACAGTCTATTCATATAGTGGATTATTCATTGAATATTTTTGCACATCTCTTCTTATTTTTACATTCTTTGTAATCATTTCCTCTTATCTCATCTTATTAAGAGTTATTCCCTATTTATTTTCCTTCAAGTTGTTATTTTAAACTTTCTTTGTAATAATTTTTATCATCCATCTTCTTTAAGTAAAATTTGTAATTTAACAGTATAGTAAAACAGACTTTTAAATATTGATATTTATCAAGATTTTTTTTTCATAAAATATATAATTGAAAACTTCAATTCCTTGTAAAATTTTTCTTTTTTAAACAAAAAAAAGTTCCTGTATCAAAAAAGTATTGAAACAAATAATAAAAAAAAAATAAATAATCTTAATATATGTTTTCAATACATAATTAAAGACACCGCCTAATATATTTAAAAACTTTTCTAGTTACTGAATTTAGAGGTGTTTTTCTTGATTAAATTATTTTAAAATAGTTTACCGTGTTAGTAGTAGTAATAAGTAACTCATTTCTTATTTCAGAACTGGTGGTATCAGTATTGTTTTTTTACACTACATGATGTTTTAATGTCTTTCATTTTTGTGTTGTGTTTTATCTAAAGCTGTATAGAACAATTTTATGTTAGGTGTTACAGTATTATAATAATAAAATATTAATTAGCTTGGCGAGTGCTGTTTTACAACCAAATTATGATTCAGTTCAGAAATTTATAAAATTATGCGTAAATAATGAAGAGGTTTTGTAATATGATTTTTCATCACTTATGGTGATAATTGTAATTTATATTTAATGTAAAGTTTAATTTATAACTTGACTTCAAAAAGGAGAAAATTCTCAATTTAGTCTGTACGTGTTTTATTTTTCCACATGTATGTTCAAGCCTTATTCTTTACTAAATTAATAGTTTAATAATTCTCTTTTGGTTTTGAAAGGATGTTCCTATAGTACTATAGTAATACTCTTTTAAACAATAAATTACATTGTCTACGTAGATGATACAAAAATGTACGTATTTTGTTGCTGTCTACCACTCCACCATCTGTCAAGACAAAGAGAGTGTCTTATGTCATTCATCAAGGATGTTCTGGGTTTGAATCCCAGTTAAGTTTGGCATATTTTCACATGGTATAAAGATTAATTTTATCATAAAAAAAGTAGTTAGAGTAGCTATACTTGACTGTATAGCTTGTACTTACTGGCGAGGGAATAAATAATTAATTTTAATTGTTATTAGAATGTTACAGTATAATGATATATCCTGAGGTGATTCTGATGTTCAAAATACTTTCATAAACAACTTTTTAACAAAATTAATAACAAAACCCAAGAGAAAAAATATCATTTACATTATGACCATTTCAAGCTACATATACATTTCAGCTACATATTTCACATTTCAAAGAGGGAAGTCTCAGCTTAGCTGCTTAGTAACAGACCCTTTCTCATCATTTCTTTTCTTATTATGATCATAACAAATTTCTTGCAATATGCATTTCTTGTGAATTTTTTTATACATTTGTTTTCATTTTCTATTAGCAGAATTTTAAATAAAATTAAAGCTGAAAATGTTAAAATGAACTTTAAAAAAAATAACTAAAACTAAAATGATGTACTAAACATTAACAACTTTTCAATTCTTTAAATTCTTATTTTTGAAGTTGGAATCCAACACAGAAAAAGAATTAATTTATTTTGTACTTGCTTAAAAAATTAACGGTTTATTAAAAAAATTTTACTGTTGATTTTTAGTACATACTTAATAATTATTTTAAACAGGAATTACAAATTTTTTTTTTGTGGGAAAAAATGAAAACTTTTAATTTATATTGGAATTTCATTATAAGATAGAATAACCTTAATATTTTTTAGTAGTAACAAAAATAGAATAAATTAAACATTTTTTAGTATAAACTAAAATGCATCCAAATGCAACTGGTTTGATATATTATATTTGAATACTTGATTATTTTTGTTTAACAGATTAAACTTTGTAGTAAAAAATGTTATAATAAAATATTATTATTCATACTGTTCTTCCAAGCTCTTTAATTTGATAAATTTAGAAGATGGATTATTAAATAAATGATGATGAAGTAATACTTATTTTAGTAATGTTGTTCTTTAAAACAAATTAACAAAAAATCTCATATAAACTTACATCAGCAAATTTTACTTTATATTGATGTGCTTGTATTATTTAATAAATTCATATTTTAAGATTAGATTGATAGAAGTCTTAATATTTATTTAATACATTTTTAAATTGACATTCTGATAAAGATTTTTCACAAGATTGAATTATTTTTTTGTTTTAGAATATAAATGTTACACCTTCTACCAATTTTCACCATAACAAAACTAATTCAAAATTGTTTTAAAGAGAATAATTTTTCTTTCTTTTAAAATGTTGTTCTCTTTTGTTTAAAACCCTGCTATCTTTTAACTATATAAGCACTTTGGTTAGGTTTTGTAATAATAATAATAATAATACCCCTTATTTAATAAACTAAACTCTCCAATAATCAGTATCCTACCAGTTACAATAGTTTTATCTACCAAAATTATTGTTACCAGGTATTGTACAGTAATCTATACCTATAAAGGAACTTGTCCTGACTTAAAAATGAAGTTAAAATGTTAAAAATGTTAATATGAAGTAACAATGAAATACACCATTTTTTTTTAATTTTTCGGTAACGATTGAAAATATCAACTTGATTTTTGGTGTGTGAATATCTAAATTTAGATATCAATTTAGAATATCTTAATATCTAAAAAATAATTTCTAGATTTTTGAAATTCCGAGTATAAAACGTTAAAATGGATTTGAATTTTTTTTGAAACGCGGTTATTTGTTTTATTTTCTTCTTGACAAATCATATCAACTTCATTTTTGGTAAGTGTAATTTTCATGCTAATATTTAAAAACCAATTTTTAGATTTTTCGAAATTGGACATTACCAGTGGTAAAGAAAAGTAAAAAAAGAAATTTGAACAGTGATTACAAATTTTCCCCATTTCCGACTGTACTAAACGAGACATTCATTAGACTTGGGCTGGCAAACACTCTTCACATAAATTTTAAAAATCATTTTCGGGAGGCTGACTGTTTTGCAATCCACATTCTTCGATCACTCAAAAGTTTAGGGTCCAGTTCACAGCGCGGATCGGTCAAAACTGGCACTCACAAGTTAGACGTGATAGCGCGGTGACTCGTGTGTTGAGATAGATCCATTTAAGTAATAATAAGTCTATTTTGGGCGATATTTAAGTGTAAAAAATTAAACTAAACATGTAAAAATATATAAAAATTCAATACGTCAGCTCGCGAAAGAGCCAGCCGGAAATATAAATTACGCGTATCGTGGAAAAGGGGAAGTTAGGTTATGGACCACGCACAGATACCCCATTGTCCGGTGCCGAGCGAGCGAGACTTTCGGGAGCGTCGCAAAGCTGGCACGGCACGCTCAGTGAACGACGCCGACGTCGCGAGCACCTCTACCACTGCTTATTATACCTTATGTCTCGTACTTCTCATATCACAGAAACAATGTTGAACAAAACTGTCGTCGAATATTTATCATAATAAATATCATGTACCAATTATTGTCTGTTTTATGTTAAAATTAAATTTTGCATGCAGTCAATGTCTCGTTTCTGTTTCCATCCAATATGCTAAAAGTGACTCTTTGATCTACAGACCGACCAATTTATCTGTAGAGTTGACTAAATAAAGGAACTAAACTCTTTGGAGACGTTCAGTTTTGTTAAAAAAATACGATAGTTGCTATCCCATTTAACTCTACAGATAAAATGGTCGGTCAGTAACTCAGAGGAACTTCATCCAAAGTCTGTAAAGTTTCACGTTAAACCAAAGGCCGTGCGCCCCGACACAGCCCCACCCGATATTTTTAATTAATATTCTCATTCATTTCAATTTTTTTCTGTTGTAATTCTGTATTCAGTGATTCATTTGCGGTTACATGAAGTTGATCAAACTTGTTGGTAAAAAAAGTATATTTTATTTGTTGTTTTTAAATTTTGTCTTTTCAGTTACTTCTTATACTCTTTTGTTGTTCTTGTTTGCTATTGAGATGTGCTAGGTTGATATATCAATCTCTAATGGCATTTAATGATTTATTATTGTCTGAGGTCTGTCACTTCCATCACAGAGAATGAGAGGCAATAATGAATACACTTTCTCAACTAATGCCATAAAAGATGTATAAAAGGAATAACACTTCATCCTAAGTTTTAATCAAATTGCTGTCATTCAATTTTTAGTGATGCTGTGAACATCCGTGGTGAAATAATTTAAACAATGGATATAATTTAGGAATATTTTAATTAGAGATTAAAGATTACATTTTTTATACATTCCATTTCACATTCGTTTATTTAAGTGAAACTTAACAATTTATAAATTTAAAATAACAATTAATATCTCATTTATGTAACTGCAGGAATAAAAATATTTTTAGTATAAATATATGGTTACATGCAGAATTATTATGTATATCTACACTTATATTATTTTAATTTTGTAAAGAAAACATAATTACCAAATACATATATATATACATTATGCGTACACTAAATAGGTAAGCATAACGTATATTTGTTAAATATAAACAAATTCTACTTAAAATAGAAGAATTTGTATTATATTTGTGTTATGCTTGCATGTGAACCAATAACATCTGATTTATATGGGCACATTAATGAATTGAATAGATTAATTTAAATTAGTCAAAAGTTCATTTCCATTTCAAATGTAAGTTGTTAAATACTAAAATAATATTAATATTACATTTATCACTGAATAAGGAAGGTAAGTTAAAAACTTTAATAGTGCCATTGCTTTATCTTCTGTATAAACTTTCTGTAAACAAGTCTATGTTTACATTACTTTCTGAACTCTTACATACTTTATGTTTACAAAGAGTTGCATCAAGTTATTATTTGTCTCCCAGATGTCTTGTTTGCAATTTGTGAAACTGATGATTAGTTTATCTGCAGAGCATTATCAACCTCTATTACCTATTTAAGAGATAAAATAGAAGCATTACTTACAGATCCTCTTTGAAAATAAACGTGTACTCTTTATACAAAAGTTCTTAGTTTTGATCATATGACTGATCCTTTATCTATTTCAGAAATTTTTTCACATCTCTTGTCACATTACGTGATATAGTTTTGAAAGACTATGTTGAAAAATAATGAAAACCACATACAGTAGTATGTGTTTTGAAAGAACACAATTTATTTATTTAAAATAAATTGATAGGTAGGTAATAATATTTTTTTTAGATAGTGCCATAAACACTATGTAAACTAAACTCTACCATTGCCAAGACTTAATATCTACAGGTACCACAAATTTACAGATTAATAAAAAAAAAATTAAAAGAGATGTCTAAAGAATTAACCAAAGTGCATGCATAGTAATATAAAGAGATTGAATACTCTGACAGAACTACTATAGTATGGGTAGTATGGGAGACTGGTTGATGAGGAAAAATCTACAACATGATAGAATGCTAAAAGTGCAAAAAAAAGTGCTAATAGAAAATCTGAGTAAACCTGTGTAGTAAGTTGTATCTCTTGGATAATAGTATTCAGCTAACAATATATCATATTTTAATTTATCTTTTGCTTTTACAGCTAATGTATTTCTTTAGATGGTAGCCCTCTTATAATAATAATTGAATTAAATTTTTTTTAATAATTCGAATGGTTAGTTAGTTACCCACACATTTATAAAAACATGATGTCTTTCCTTGTTTCCAATAAAATACTAGCAATGTTGTAGATAATTTTGTTATTTGTAGTTATATATAGCTTTTTTTTTTCAATTATTGTTTATTGTTAGACTTTAAATTTTTAGTTTTGTTCTGTTTGTTATTCAGAGTTATTTATTTCTTAACTAATTGTATATATTTTTTATGATAGACTGGACCAAATTTTAATTCAGCAGATTTTTAACTTTTATCAAACAATCTTCAACTACAATTTGTGGTCATTATTAGCGACTTATGGTAGTGTAATTAAAGGATTTATTAAAATGGGCCTTCATTGTATTTTTTTTTTTTTTTTTGGAGTCAGACGATGATTTTAAAGTTTATGTTATTTTCCCAACTTTATATGACATGTGCTGAGAATGTAATAAATCTTAAATTTAATTACATTTGTAAACATAATAAATAAATTATATTTATATGTTTTATAATGGTCACATGTGTTAAATTCTGTTCTTTTTTTTTATGAGATATGTAGAAATATCTTGGTTTCTTTTTATTTAATTTATAAGAATCTGTAACCTATTTCCTGTGTGCGAGTTTGACCTAACATTAAACATACATTCAGTGTTTGCTAACTCGCACATTTGGTTTTATATGTTCATTGTGTGTATAAAGAAGCTTCATCTTATTTACCCTCATAATATTGATGTTTATTATTAATATTGATCAGTTAGTCCTTATTGTTTGTATGCTTTTTGAGGTGAATGTTTGTTTTGTGAGTTTGCTCTGTGATTGATGGTTTGATTTGTTAATTCTGTCTTGCTTTTTTATTTTTTTGAGTAGTTTGTATGGTCTTTTTTATAAATTTATTTGTTTTTTTATTTTTTTTTTTTTATGTTGTGTAAAAACAAGTCATTATATTACCCATTAAAATATACTAAATATTTTATAATAGTAATCTTTTTCAACGTTATAAATTCTGTAAGCATATCATTTATCAGCTGAATACATTTATGAATCATGTTTCTAAAAGTTGAGAATGTGTAGCTGACTAGATTTTTTTGTTAAAAGCGTATTTATATTGTAATAATTTGCAAGTTATAAACCATAAGAAACATTTTTGTCCCAGTCAGCAGCATTCTTCAAAATTCTGGCAATGGTTTTACTTTTCTTATTGCGGTCCCAGTATTTTTCTCACTCTACTGTAGGTCATCCACCTTTATTTCCATCTGCTTTTAAGACATTTACAATTTTTGGCCAGCTATCAAATACTTAGTATTATTCTCTAAAATTGTTTTATTTCACATTGAGATATAGAGTATTTCTTTCTTTTACTCGCTTTTCTTTTAAGTTTTATGAGTACATCTACTTATGTATATGTATATTTACTTATATAGTTAAAAAAAAAAAATGGTGACTGATTGATGTTGCAAATTGAAATATGGCATTCCAGTTTTCTTTAATCTATAATTTTATTATGAATAAGGAATAGGATTACCTGGTAATACAGCATTAGCTTTAAATAATGCAATTGTTATTTTGAATTCAGCTGAGGGCAATTAAAATTTTTAACATAATTACTTCCCAGCCTACTATCTGTAAGAAAGTCTTTTCATCAAAATGAAAATTCTGTTAATATTATTCTAATATGATTTTAGTTGTTGACTTTTTTTTATTTTTATCTTGTCTTCTTCAATGTTCGTACATTTTTACAATGGTTATTTTGGAGATGCTCAGTGTACAATAGAAGGATCCATTTACAGAATATAGATTTTATCATCCTGTAACAATAATTATATTTATCACTTAATATATTAATATTGCACGTAATGGTTTTTTGTAATATTAATTTAACTTAAAGTAACTTAAAAAAAATGCTTTAAAATAAAACTATATTGATTACTGATTATATAATCATTTAATTTTTTTGGAGGGATGAGTAGAAGGCACAGCTTAACAATATTTGTTAAGCTGTATCTATCCACTAGTGGGGGATTTTGTAAATGTTAAGTTTGATAACTGGATATTGAATTTCAAAGACAAAACTAAGGACAGTTGCCATCCCAAAAAGCTCCATTAAGCAATCAGCTTTCCAATCAGATACTGTATGAGGCCAGCTGCATCATACACAATGATCATCAGAGTAGCCCTCATGAAATAAATGGTAAAGGATAAAAAAATTGGTGAGTTGAGTGAGAAGGTGATCAGTCCATGGAGTGTGTATCTCAGGAGAGCAACAAGGTTTATTCTTTCGCTAGTAACCATTTTATAATACTGATTTGGAATAAATATCAAATGATGTATTTTGAAGTCATTAATTGGTTAATTGTTTTATTTAGTCTAATTTTGTATAATATTCAGTTATTTAAAATTATAATCTATGATCATTAGCAGTCATTTATGATCATGTTAGTTATACTGTGTACAAAAAAATCTCTGCATAATACTGAAATTTTAGTTTTTCTATATTTCGGAATCGATTCTATATATTTTCTTTAGACGCTTCTAGTGATGTTTAAAAATTTATATTTTATCATTAATCTCAAATGTATTCATGTCAAATAACTACATCACAATTATTAACAATTATGTATCGTATTTTAGTTTAATAAATTAACTTACATCAGTAATTAAATTAATTTATTGAAAAATAAAATGTCGTAAATTTTGATTTTAAACTCATAGTTTATCGTTTTACAAACTAGTAGTTGCTTTTCCCGTTTTATTTTATGTATTCTTTGTAATTTTAATTTTTGTAAGGAATCTGGAAAAACATTATCAGTTATTTTAAAAACACTTCACTGTCAAAAATCATTAAGTTATGCATTTTATTTGCTTATATAATTGTTTGTTGTGATTTACTCAAGAAGTGTTGAAGTTAATTTAAAAAACTTGATTAAATAATTAAATCCCGGTTATTGCTTTTGTTTAATATTTTTTATTTTTTGCTACATTGTATCAACATACTGACATTACCAGTATAATAATAATAAAAAATAACTTCAGATAACAAACAGAATGAAACCAGTAATTACTTATAGTACAAGATTACCAAATAAACAAAATGTTTTTGAAATATGAAACAATCATGCAGTTTATACACTTCAAAGCCCTTCACAACAACACAAGATCAACATTTGCTACCTATCTCATAGACCCAAACCACAAATCTACTAACACTGAACAACCAACATATTCTCCACCTACACAACAAAGAACAACATTTTATCATAGTTGAAAATTACGAAATGTTATGTAGATATAATGTAAAATATATATATCAAATTACACACCTTTTAACCAGATTACTAGTATATCCTTGCCTTAATGAAAATTAAATAAATAAATATTTGAAAAAATCTGATGTGGACATTACATGACTTCCCTTGTACACCTATTAAATTATACACACATTTTTTGCTGCACTTCATTTAAACTTATTTCATTTGAAAGTGAGATACAATTCTCCTATTCTTTAATAAAGTGAACAGTTACACAATTTCATTGTGGTGGACACCACATTGTATCACATTTTTTGTGATATCTGTATCAGCATTTTATATTAGTTTATATATTAATTTTGTTTCATGTGCTCAAGTACTTATGTGGTGTAGATGAGAATGTGTCAGTTTCATAACCATGGACACAATAGTTCAAATCCGACTTCACATACATATATTTTATTAACATTTTTTTAATATTTAAATATATTGATTTATTAATAATTAACCTCAGTAAATTTTTTTGTATTAAAATGAAAAGTACAACAATTTTATTTCCCTAATACCTTTTAATGTTTTTCGTGAAACAAATTTTTTTCATCTCTTTTTTTTTATTGTTATTATTGAATTATGATTTATTGCAAAAAAAGGTTTACAATCTGAGGTTAATAATTATTAATAAATCAATAAACTTAAATTAAACAAAAAAAAAAAAATATATGTATTATATGAGGTCTGATTCGAACCAGTATGCCTTCCCCTTGTAAGATACAAATATTTCATTAATAAAATTTCATTTAACTCTGGAACCAATGAAAATAAGTACCACTTATGATATATCATTAAAACGCTCTCAATGAGAGATTATTAGTGCAGTTAAGAAAAAGTCCAAAATCCAAATTTATTGAGATTTTTGGCTTTTTTGGACACTTTTGGTTCAGTTGATTGCAATCAAAAGTGAAGGTACACAACTAGATGTTACAAAAGTCCTAAATCCAAAATTTCAACATGCTATGGCTAATCGTTTTTGAGTTATGCAAGATACATATGTATGTACATGTACATACATATGTGTGAATGTACATACATTTGTATGTATATGTATATACATATGTGTGCATGTACATACATTTGTATGTATATGTACATACATATGTATGCATGTAAATACATACATACATACATAGGTACGTTCAGAAACTAGTCAAAATGGATTCAGGGATGGTGAAAATGGATTTTTTGTTGAAATCAGAAAACTTAAATTTTTTGCGATCACAATACTTCCTATACTTCGTACAAGGAAGTAAAAATGGTCAGTGGTAACATTAGCTGATAACCATATAAAAACAATGTCACAAGAAACTGACAATGGTCATAAAGACAACTGAAAAGAATTTTAACTCAATTTTTTACAAACATTTTGTAACATAATTTAATTTCAAAAGTTAAAAATATTATATAATATTCTTATTTTTCTGGTTGGAAAAAATTTATTCTTCTATGTTAAATAAAGTCATTATTGATGGTTTTCCTAAAAATGTAATTTTTTTTATTAAGTAGAGATTTTAATATATTTTATTTTAATGTTGAGTGCTATCTAAACAGGCAGACTGATTTTTTAGCTCTTTTTAAATTTCAATGGATCAGTATTGTATTTTATAAGACAATAAAAATTGTTAAATAACAATGTTATGTAAACAAAAGTATGAATTAAAAAAATAAATTATTTTAAGTAGTTTGATGCCAGTTGCCAGTTTGTATGTTTATAATTCAAATAATGTTCATCAGATTGTTTTTCTATCATATTCAAACCTTTGAAGCAGAATTAATCACACTTTTATAATCCAGAATACCAATTTTTTTCATAATTTTAAATTTATGCTTGTACTTCTTTTCATGTCCTTAACTTTGTAGTTTTTCCTGTGTTCTTAATTTTATGTGTATCCCATCTATCTTAATCCTTATATTAAGAGCAACTACGTTGTTTTTAAATTGTCACTGACTTGTAAAGATTAAATTTAGAAGTAATGAAAAGTATAATTTAAAATTTTCTGGATTTTTAAAGGCTATTTTATTGCTATAATTTAAATTAAAATTAATAAATAATTGAGTTAGACAAATTTACAGAACCCATGTGAATTTCATAATATATTATAAATCACCTAGACATGTGGTAATTCTGTTGTCTATTGACATAATGAGATTGAAAAATATGCTCTTTTTCTGACCATTGCAATGAATTGAGGTAAGGAATGAAGTTATTTTAGGTAATCATTATTTGTCATTGATTTGATTCTATATAACGCCTCTTGAGACAAATTATAATTTATAAATGTAAACAATTTTCCTATTGTTTATTAAAGTCTCTCTCCCGTTATCTTCAAAGAAAATATTAAGGATGTCCTGTCTTAATATTATTATGTTGTATCTTAATATTAAGGATACATATATTATTTTTCCAGGTTTTATAATAAAACATATCCCAAAAATTAATTTGTGTAATAACATATTTTACCTTTTTTAGTATAAAATTTTTCATCATTGAAAAAGTAAAATTTTTATCATATTCTTTTGTTCAAAATTTCGGTCATTGTTTGTGATATAACATGTGATTTATAGTTTTAATTAATTTACTTATATCGTATGGGAATTTTTAAGTTATTTTTTCGGGGTTGCATTCGTAGATTTTTCAGTATTGGAATGTTTGATTTTGCATTATAGAAAACCACAAGAATGTTGCCTACAGTCAAAGGTTGCTGGCTACATGACAATGTTATGAAAAATGCACATTTATATCAATGTTTAAATTCATAAGAAGGAAAATTTATCTTTTTAATTTCAAATGTTTTTTGTGAATAAGATTTTTAGCAGCATATTTTATCACCATTTGCCTCCAGATATCCTGAAACAAGGAGCATTTTTGAGCAGTCTGATTTTTATAATTTAGTTTATATTTTTTATTGGCTCATAATATGTTAATAACATATCTATAAAAATAAAAGTAAAGTGACAATTGCGAACCATAAAAGGAATCAATATTCACAAAAAACATTCACACAATTTAAGGAAGTGAAAAAATATTTTTCATTAAGAAATATGATAATACTTAGTGTTGAAATAAAATGTAGGCCAGAGGTTTAAGTTAAAACAAATTTTATCTATAAGGAAAATTTTTTCTCTCACAAAAAGCAGTATGCTAATGACATTCTGGCACCAGTGCACCCCTGATTTATTTCAAATGGATTTCAAAAAGTGATTGTAGTAGTTATTGATTGATATTTTTGTAATTAATTTCATCTGTAAATTGAAATTGTATAAACTATGGCTTACATCAATTTATCCCTCATTATCACTATAAAATACTTGATAATCTCATTTATTGTTTTATCTTTTATTTTCTAAAATAAGGCAGATGAATTTGGTAGGATTTTAGTGCAGGATATAATTTGTAATTTTATTCTAAAGGTGGACAGAAATACCTCAAGATCACTACTATGTAGAACACAATGGATAACAGTAATTTCCAGCAAGCCTTGAATCACACTATTAAATTTGTTCTTCAACTAAGGCAGGACTTCCCTAGGGGATTTCCCTACAATAATATATTATAAATGTCAAAAAGTTTTGAAATTGAAGTTGTATACGGTGTAATTTTGTACAAGCTGTTTGAAAAATAAATGGAATGGTTTTTGATAGGTAAAAGATGTATGAAAATCTATTTACATACCTAACAGTTGTAGTTTACACTGATGATGGAAGTGTTATTTGTAAGGGTATACAAAGGTATACCACCAGTGTCTACCAAATATATCAACTGATTCTTTGAATAATTGTGATTATTATTGTATAGATAAATGAATAATTAATGTTTGTGGTTATGACTAATAATAGTAGCAATAGGAAATTGGTAATGGGAACAATAAAGTTTTGTTTCACATGTTGCTCTGTTGAAATTGTGTATATGTGTAAAAAAATTTACACAAATAATTTTTTCAGTGATTGAGTGCTTTTGTTTGTATCATCATTAATTTTGTAATAATTAATTTTTTTTTTCAAAATATGATACATTAAAGCAAAAAGCTTGTTTTTTTGTTTTCATAATGTTATCTTAATATAAACAACAGAGAAATTTAGAGCATCTGTTATAAGCATAATAAAATATTCTCTCTCTCTCCTCCTTCCACTGTCAAAATACATACACACACACACACAAACAAACAAATACATACATGTACAGTCATATATATACACACATTCACTTTCTCTCACTGTAGTATAGAGAAGGAAGAATAAGTTATTTTCAGCAATATTGCTTTTCTCTCACTGCTGCTGATGTAAATCACACCCAATAACATACACACTTTAATTTTTGTTTTTGTATTTATTGTTATTTTTTTATTTTTAAATATAAGGGGCATCAAATACTATGGTCATTAGCACCTTTCCACAAAAAAAAAAGAAAAAAGGGAATATATGTTTATCTTCCTTATAAAAACACTAGCGACATGGTCAGAAGATGAGTCTTGTTGTAACAGATCATCCAGAAAACACATGTCAAAGAATATTACAACCCAAGAAAGAAAAAACACAAGATGATTAGGGTACAAAGGGCCTATGCTACTTAAAAACACAAAGCTTTTCCAATAAAATGTTGTCAGAATTACATAAAAAACTTTAATGTCTAACAAAAATTAAAAACCCATATATTTAAACTCATAAAATAAACACAAGATGACAGTGATATAAAGAGTTCTTGCCACTTAAAAATACACAAAACATTTTCTAACAAAAGATTATCAGTACAATAAAAAAACACTTCTTAAATTCTACTGCCTATGTTTACCTTAGGTCATCCTTTCTTTCTTCTTTTTCTATCTTCCTGAAGGCCTCGATGTCGAATTCCAAGGAGTCCGAGGCCTCGTTGATGGATTCTTTTGATCATTTGCAGTCAACCTGAGACTGAAAAGACTGTACTTCAAGACTGTACATTCATACGTATCATCCTCATTCATCCTCTGAAGTAATACGTTACGGTGGTTCTGGAGGCTAAATAGAAAAGAAAGCAAAAAGGTAACATCAGTTGACATGATCCTTTGAAGTAAATTACGGTGGATGTTTTGCTGCCACTATCAAATGATATCTGTGCAGATGTTGTGGTGAGCATTGCATTACAGCATTAGACTCTATGCTCTTGCTGCTGAAGCATATGGGTCGGTTTAAAGCCAACGCATATGTTTCACTTGCCAAAGAAAGCATTTTATGCTTTCTTTGGAGAGTGAAACACCTTCTCACTTAAAAGCCTCCTTGCTTTCAGAAGCTTCATTGATGGACATTCAAAGCCTTCTTTTTCTAATCGCTTAATTTCTGGTTTCACTGATGCCTTCATGAGCATTTTCTCAATTTGCCCTTTGCATGTGCTGGTTTTGGTTTGGACTTCTTCCGTGTATCAAACTCATTTTTTTTCTTCTTCCCAGTGGTTGAAGGCTCATTGCTAGGTTGTACAGAACATTTTTTTTGGAGGTACCTGCTTTCTTTTGCGTCGGTTTAGGTTTACTTTTCCTGGATAGTCGACTCTTCAATTTGTTACTAATGATACCTTCGACCATCTTGGCGAATGTTACTGTCAATTCTGAGACCACCACCTCTGATTTAAAACAGAAATCAAGATGAAATCCTGAAGCGAGATCCAACATAGTAAAATATCATCTGATAGAGTTAGCAAAACATCCTTTCTTATCTAAAATATCTGTTATATTTGTAAGGAAAAATTTATCATCTAATGTTCTTGAATTTAATCCCCTAAAACCAACTACTAAATTTTTGTTTACCTGAGGCATCAAGTTTTTGTACTACTATCTAAATTGGTGAGTTCCAGGGCGAATATGAGGGTTGAATAATTTTTTGATTTAACACATCTTGATTAGGTTTTCTACTTCATTCTTTATTTTTCAAGATGTCGATAATTACTTGTGTAAACTTGTATTTCATCTGTTGTCCAAATTTTATATTTTATTTGGATAGTAAAAGTTAAATTGTTTCCTTCAACTTGAAATGTATCCGGATAGTTTCTTTATAAATTCAACATTACCTCTTCCAAATTCATATAAACAGTGTTCTGATCTTTGATAAATCTAATTTTTTCGTTCTGCAACTGAACATATTATTCTATTCTTTTTATTATCAATATTATTATTATTATTTTTTTTTTTTTTGAGGTTTTTAGGGGCATCGACTACTTTGGTCATTAGCCCCGTCCCACTTGAAAAAAAAATTTAAAAAAAGGTTCAAAATTTCTTATTCTAATAGAACTTTCGAATCCAATATTCACCTTCTAGGCTTTCCTTTCGGCCATCCTTTCTTGCACCGTTTTTCCGTTCTACGAACGGCCTCAACTTCTGATGAGAGTGTATCTGAGGCCTCGGACATGGCATCTTCTTCTCTTTCTGATGCCAATGACGTTCGCCGGCATACATCAGGTGATGAAAGCTTCATTGGTGCTGTAAGCATCGTTGCTATGGAATCTAAACTAGCAAGCGATGCACTTTCGGCGGGTGATGAGCTGGATTCAATCTCTAAGGGGCTGTGCTAGGGCAGGCTGACATAGATGCTCTCACTGTAGCGGCTCTGTGAGCTTTTGGAGGCTCTATAGGTACAGTTTTAATATGTCTGTGTCTGGTGCTTTCTCAATAATGACTTGCACCTCCATTTCGTTAGACACAGATTTTTCCTGTACTTTTGTCACGGTTTCCTTAGTCTTCTTACTCGACGACAGAGTGATCATTTTGTGTTTGCCAGATAAATCAAGATTTTTATTCATTACTTCAATTGATGGCGTTATAATCGCAGGTTTTGCTGGTTTTTTCGGTTGCGTTGGTACGTGTCTTATGTCAACGACGTCAGTCCGGGAATGAGCCTTCTCATGTTTACTTTGTTCTGTCCGATGTGTCGACTCAATATTGAAATCAATGATTCTTTCTATCATTGTCGCAAGACTCGGTGCCATCGTATTAAGCAACTGCTCCTCATTCATTTTAGATGTGGAAGGAGCAGCAGCCGCTTCTGCATATTTAGTCGATGGTCGAGGTGTTCGTGAGTTGACAATTTTCTTCGCTTCAGGGTAACTAACTTTTTGAAGCGTTTTGACTTCCTGAATAGCAGTTTCTAATTTATATATAGGGCAGTTCCTTGAACGACAGTTGTGGTGCCCTTTACAGTTAATGCAGATTGGAGGGTCTTTACATGGATCACCCTCATATGTTTTTAGTCCACATATACATATTTCCTGCGTTTCACATCTAGCTGCAGTGTGTCCGAAACGTTGACACTTAAAACATCTCATTGGCTGCGGAATGAATGCTCGTACATCAAGCCGATGGATGCCAGCGCGTACCTTTTCAGGAAGATTCGGCCTATTGAATGTCAAAACATGCGAGGCCGAAGGATATATCTCACCATTTCTTCTCATAGTGAGTCAGCGACAATGTCTCACTCCCTGACTAGACATTTCCTGTACTATTTCTTCTTCTGCACAGTTTAGAAGATCGCGGCAAACAACAACTCCTCTGGATGTGTTAAGTGTTCTATGCGGTTGGACAGAAACCGCAAATTCACCGATCTTCTTCAACGCCTGGACTATCTGGCTTTGATGTCGTTGATAGTTTTGACATGCAATCCATTAAAAGTCTTTCGGATTTCCTTTGACAGGACCACCAGCACAATTAGCAATCTCTCTAGCAATTAAGAATGGTCTAACCTTTTGGAAGTTACCATTCTCTTTCATAATGACCAAAAATCTTGGTTTGGGAATATTATTTCCAAACAAAGCTCTTCTTATATCTCTACTGATCTTATCAGCATCTTTTCTTATCTTATCACACTCCTTACTTTTATTCCTCTTCGCTTGTGGCGAATCGGAGGTTTCTAAACGAGGGTGTTTACGTGCACCCTCTGCCACGTTTGATTGTTAAAGTATGTTATTTTGTATTTATCCCTTCTGTAGCAAGGCTAGCCGCCGGGGTACACCCCCACTCCAGGGCTACTAACCTTGGAGGTCCTATCCGGTACTCCGGTGGAAGCGGCATATGTCCTGGCAGAGAGCGGATGCGCAATCTCTGCACTGACTCCAGGCTCCTACTCACCGAAGCTTTCAGAGCTCCCATGCACCGACATACATGGGAACCATTGCTACATGCTTGCCATCGCAGGGGGCATGTGGACAACGGAAGGGTCTCCGTTACACCTGCAATAACATTGACCCTGGCCGCCACATCGCCAGCTCTAAATATGGTATGTGTCCACTTCCTAATCGATGAATTGTTCATATCCTGCAGGTGGCCGAAAAATCCAATCCGTCTGGTGATCTGAAGATGCAAACAGGTCCAAAAAGAGTAACATATCCGAGGAATTTACTCGGAGTCCCGTTAGCCAGCTATATGTATGGTACATAAGTACAGCTGTTGGCGCCCTGGACGTGGAACGTAGATGTTGTGTTCCGGACGTGGGGATTACCTACCTCAGGGCATTATTATTATTATTATTTATAATGGTACACAATTATAATTACTTAACGGTTCTAGAAGAATTGATTTACTACATATTAATTTCTTGGCGACTAACATGGGATTTATTACTGTACAGTAGGCTTCGTTGTCCTTGACCTTAATTATACATTGTGGTATTTGAAGTACATTTATATTTTTATAAGACAATACATTTTTACCATTTTTTTTATGTTTCCTACATAAATTTAATATTTTATGTCATGCGTACGTACACTATGTAAATTGTTATCTTAACTAATAGATGTGCTTTCTGTTTCTATTTCTTGACTTATATTAAAACAATATATTAACATTAGTATACTTCTACATGTTAATTTATTATTTACAAAATCTAACTTAATTTTAATTTCCTTTAAATTATTTAATCCTAAAAATAAATCAAAATCTTTATGAAATTAAAAAAAAAAATTGTTTTTCGTAATAACGATATTGAAGTACTATATATATATATATATTGAAGTTAATTCTTCTTTCGACGTACCATATGGCGTGGTTTCTTCAAAAGGTCTTTACCTAGACACTCTTTAAAATATTCCAATAAATCTTTTAACAAAAGATCTGATTCTATCAGTATCGATTAATATCATAAATTTAATTCGTGGGTCGATTATATATGGCAGATCATTAATTTCTGAGCGCAAATTCATAATCGAAAAACGGTTCCTAAATACTATTAACCTAAAAAAAGATCGGTTTCAAATTCTTCAAATGTTTTATTATTTTCAAAACTAATTTTACTTTGTAAAATAAAATTACCCATTTCGTGCGAAAGGTCATCATATTGTTTCGCTGTTTGACGTAAATTCATCGTTTTTCCTTATTAATATTATTTCCTTACATGTGATGTAATTTTTTATATTTTTCTGGAGGTTCTACTGAATTTCTTGTTGTAATACTTATTAGTGTTTATCGAGTTCTTTTAAACTGCGGTATTTGGTTCGGGTAGGATTTTGAAAGAATGGTCATTGACTAAAACTTTGTTGGGCTTGATTAAATTGTAATCTTACAGAGGAATTGGGGTTTCTGTGAGGTAATCTCGGGGAATTGTATTTTTTGGAGTGTAATTTTGGATTGAATTAAAATATTGAGGGATTTGGTATTGGCCGATTCTAAAATGTATTTGAGACTTAGAGACTTTTATTCGGATTACCTTTTCTTACAAATTGTTTACTACTATTTAATTTTATTATTTTTAAGTAGAAATCATTTGTTAACTTGCTTAATGCCTCTTCAAATGAATTCGGATTTTTGGTACGCATCAGTGAATCTATCGGTTCCTGTAAACCTCTTAATAAGTTCTTAAAGCTAAAGCTAACTTTCTAATATATCCACACTAAGCACTCGCTATCACTGATTCATATTTGTAAAGGAAGGTATTTGTAAATTTATAGTTTTTGAATCTTTTCGTAAAAATTAAATGGTGCTTCGTTTGATTCTCGTTTAATTCTGCCATTTCTGTGTGAAACAGTCACGTTTGGTCTAGATAACCATATAATAATACTTTCCAAACATCGGCCCATTTATAACTATTTGAACTTATACCTAATTCTATTGCAGGTGACAATCTTAGACAAAATTTTTGAAAATAAATATTCATTCTGAAAATCCTCTGGGTTATTGTTAATATAAAATGTAACTAGTTTGTCACACAATGTCGATTTAATTATGTAGTATGATTTGAAAACTCTGATATCGTATCTAAATATTCTTTATTTAGTACTGGTGTTGCCATTTTAACAGAATTAAATTTTCTTCACACAAACTAAATTAATTATAAAAAAATAATACTTTTTTATATTGTACGGACGTGTTGTTGTGCTGCTCCGCAATTATTATATTTTTGGACTGGTTTTTCCGGCTTTTTCTTGGAGACGGACAATAGGTATTGTTAGGTGAGTGTTTACTGGATGTGGTTTGAAACTTTTACGATTTTTGGTTAACGGACGGATTTTTTATTGTGATTTTTGTCGTTTCAACTTTATTGTCACAGGCAATAAGGATTATAGTGGAGCGTCTCTTCGCTGTACGTGATTATTCGGTTATCTCCAGCTGATAACAGATAACATATCAGTAAGTAGTAATATAATTAATATAAATGTTATTTACGATAATTGATTACATCGGTCAAGGACTTAGGAAATTCTCTAATACTTCCTACTGTGTACAGGAAATTTTACTGAGTGCTACGAAGCGAATTTAGTAGGGGGAATTCCTTTTCCTTCATAACTCCTGCAATAGTTACCGCATCCAAAAACTTCCTTGATATAAATCCCGATCAAAAAAATCCTCAACTTTTGACCCCTCCCCCTTCCGCCCCAAAATTTTTATTAAATTTTTGGGAGGATACATTTTACACCCCTCGACCACTCGCTGGACTCGGAATTGTCTTCTGAGTCCAGTGCCACATCATGAGAAGGCGTGGGTCACTTCCTTTGGAAGCTACATTCTCCCAAAGTGGTGGCACGACGAAATCGTCTGTAGCCAAGAAAGTGGACATCAAAGGGAAAAAGAGAGCCCGTCAGGGCTCCTCCGAAGAAGAGGATGGGTCGCCCTACTCATTTGGCAGTCTGGTTCAACAGCTTGGACAAGCGATTGATGCCCTGAAAAAGCATACGGGGTCAGGTTTGACTAGATATATAGCAGTCCACGAGCAGGAGCTGAGGAATATACATGAGGGCTTAACTGATCTGTCTGATGTGCCCCTTTCCGTAGAGGTTAACACGCAGTCCACCCAGACTGATCCTGCTTCTGACACGGATCAGACCAGACACGGATCAAATCTTAAATCTTGATTTGTCTGATGATGAATTAATCGAGTTACTCCCGCGCAGGTGGTCTGCGTGGGCAATGAACAAGGCGAAAGTCATTACTCTTCCGACAGACGGGGATACATGTCAATTTGTTGACATCAGTAAATCGAAGAGAGCGGCCACAGAGAAGATCCAAGCAGGCATGATCGCATTAGACTCCTCCACAATGATGGAGAGTTTCCAAATGGAGGCTACTAAGAAAAATAAATTTACTATTTTCTTCGATTCCGAAAAAGGGGAAAAGCTTGCGGCCAGATGCATTATAAATGCATTAAGAAAGGTACTAGTCAGTGTACGCAAAGTGACCTATATTCTACCAACTTGTGAATATGGCAATATTTTGAGAAAAATACTTATTTATTTGCATAGAACCAACGAGGAACCTGCAACATTGGTAGTACTCAGGAAATCAGACTCAAGCCGTGGGCGATCTAGGTCTGCTTCGGCTCGTCGGTCAACGCCTCCGGTTGAGGGGAGCAAGATAGTTGTTATTAAGGGACAGGACAAGTCCTATGCGGATTTGCTCCGTACCATGAAGGGCAAAATAAACAAGGAAGAAGCTGGAGAAGTTCTTTCTCTAAGAAAAGGAAGAAACAACGAATTAAAGGTCAGGATCAAGACTGCCGAGCAAGCAGCTCAATTTACTACGGTGCTTAAGGACAGAGCGGCAGACCTTCAAGTGAACGTAAGGACTAGGGGTGATAGAAGAGCGGTTGTGCATATAAAGGACTTAGAAGAAGACACGTCAGAGCGTGATATTAGTGAGGCGATAGTTGCAGTTATTGGTGCCGCTGAAACGTTCCGGATCACCTCGATAAGAAACGCCTACGGTAATACACGTAATGCTACAGTCATCACAAATCATAGGGCAGCACTAAAATTGATTTCGAATAGACTTAGAGTTGGCTGGGTGCACTGCCGCTCATACATCAGAACGGATCCTGTCAAATGTCATAAATGTTGGGCGCTGGGACACACCAGTTTTGAGTGCAGAGGTCCTGATAGGTCGGCTTTGTGGTACATCTGTGGGGGTACAGGCCACCTTATACGTGATTGTAAAGCGGCGTCCAAATGCCTCGATTGTAATGGGACTGACCATCGCACCGGAGGCGTGCGGCAAAGCCAGAAATGATTAGTATAATATTGTCCAATACCAACAGGCGTATTCTGTCCCATGATTTAGTGGGAGAGACCGCGAGGGAATTGAATGTTGACATCGTGATTACTACTGACCCGAGCTTGGGTACTGCTGCTCGTCATGACTGGCTGGCTGATGCTGTTGGTGATGTCGCTATAACAAACATCAGTAATAGGATCGGATGGCAGTTGCATCATAGAGGAGAGGGGATTTTAGCGATTATTTTGCCGAATTTTGTCCTTGTGGCTGGATACGTGAGTCCTAATATTGGAATTGCTGAGTATGAACTTTACATTGACGAAATACAACGGGTCATCTTACAGTCACCGAAAAGAGCGGTGGTTATGGGTGATTTTAACTGCAAGGCCACGATTGCTGGTAGCAGTTATACTAACAGAAGAGGGCAAATCTTTACAGAAATGATGATGGCGACAGATATGATCTGTCTAAATGACGACTCTTATACATTTGAAGCCAGAGGTCATAGATCTGTATTAGACCTGACATTGGTCGACAATAGTTGGGATCCTTCGCTCTATCAATGGAGAGATTTGAGGTCAGAAACTGGTAGTAATCACTTTGCCACGATATTTTCTTTTGACGGTTTACGACCGGTGATCGGGAGAACATCAAAGCCGCCGAGATTGTCTAAAAGACAGGTAGAAGTAGTGGTTGACAAAGTTGCTCGCAAACTCATGGATGGCAGAGAGGTTACGCCTTTTGTTCTGCAGGAATTAATAGTCACGGAGATGGCGAGGATTCCCCAAAATATCAGGGGGTATCAACCCGCTTACTGGTGGACTGCGGAGTTTGCGGACCAAAGACGGATTCTGCAGTACTGGCGAAGGAGAAAATTTAGACTCCGTAGAAGAGGCGGTGCTGTGTATAAGCATGCTGTAAATATGTTTGCTGATGTCAGGCGGTTACTAAATTGCCTAATAAAATCTAGCAAGAGAGCATGTTGGAAGGAGTTATGCTTGGAGCTGGACTCGGATCCGTGGGGACGTCCTTTTCAGATCGTCATGGGAAGACTGAGTAGACGTTTGCCTGTCCTTACAGCTGAGTCTGCTGGTATACAATTAAGAACACTTTTTCCGGTGGCTGAATCGGGTCTATCGGAGCTGGTTGAATGCGATGCAGGTCGATTCACACAACATGAAGTCACCTTGGCGGTATCTAGACTCAGGAACAAAAAGAGTCCGGGTCCAGACTGTATTCCTGCTGCGATCCTCAAGGGACTTATGATGAAAGCCCCTTGGGAAATGACAGATGTGGCAAGTTATTGCTTGCAGAACAGGACCTTCCCTGATTGTTGGAGGGAGTTGCGCACTGTGTTCTTGCCCAAGAAGACTGCTAATGCAGAAGTGGTTGGTTACCGCCCGTTGAGCCTCATAAACAATATGGGGAAAGTGGCTGAGAGATTGATCGCAGAAAGGTTACTGCTTGAGTTAGAGACAGGCAGGGGTATTCATAACAACCAGTATGGGTTCAGGCGTGGCAGATCGAAGCTTCAGGCGATTGAAAAGATAACTGGGCTATAACAGTCAATGC
This sequence comes from Lycorma delicatula, assembly GCF_047948215.1. Taxonomy (NCBI): domain Eukaryota; kingdom Metazoa; phylum Arthropoda; class Insecta; order Hemiptera; family Fulgoridae; genus Lycorma; species Lycorma delicatula. Next base: position 106,133,258 of record NC_134456.1, on the reverse strand, counting down.
TGGAACATGGCGCACCAGGAAGATTCCTTTACTGGTTATGCTCGACATTAGAAATGGTTTTGGGACCGTCCAGTGGGACTCCATCATGGCGGCTTTAGTCAGAAGCCCTTACATTAGGAGACAGATCTCCGAATACCTGTCTGAAAGTTTTGGAATGGTTGTATAGGTTTCAAGGGATTGCCAAGCAAGAGGCTATTAATACCATAAGACAGAAGTGGCGTGAAAGATGGACACAGCTACAAGGATCTGTATGGACTAAAAAACTTATTACGAATTTGGATATGTGGCTTGATCGTGCTTATCGGAGGTTGGGTATTATACAACTCAAATGCTTACTGGGCACGGCTGTTTTGAGGAATCGGCGGTTGATAAGGCCGAGCACACTTTATTTTATTGCCCATATTGGACTGAACGCAGAAGAGCTGCTGATATTCGGGGCCTCAATGCCGATGTATTTCTGGGATTTTTGCTGACTTCGTCTGACAACTGGAGGAAATTTGAGGACTTCGCACGTCTGGTCTTAAGAGAAAAAGATGAGGAAGCTAGGCGAAGAGGCTATTAGGAGCCTTCTGTGTTTTCTTCTGGAGAGGTATTAGGTATCAAATGAGTGTGGGGTAAATATATCAAGACCGAGACCCGGCCTCGTGGTTGGGGTCCGTAACGGCATAGCCGGGGCGGGCTCCCCGGCTGCGGGGTTTGAGGCAGGCATACTAAAAGACCGAGACCCGGTCCCTGGGGCGGGGCTGGGGACAGCTTTGCTGGACCTGGCTACCTACCTGGGGATTGGAGGCAGGCAAGCAATAAAAGTAATGAAAGATCCGACCGGGGGGGCTGACCTGCCGTGCCGGAATTATAGCCGGTGGGCGGGAAGGCCCCCTTAGAGTATAAGGACACTCTCCCAGACCGAGTATACGTAAATGGATAACCGGTTTGGGCGAGAAGGAAAAAAAAAAGAAAAAAAAAAGATTATTATTGTATTGTACAGCTTGTTATAAGTTGACGAACGTAGACTACTTTATTTAATTTTTCATTGATTTATATTCTTTTCCAACGTTAAATAAATTTACTTAGAACATTTAACACACACACACACACACACACAGAGAGAGAGAGAGAGAGAGAGAGAGAGAGACTAAAAACTTACTCTTTTGTTTAATATACACTTATTCATAAAATCTCGAAGATAATAAGCTATATTCCGATGTGTTTTTTGTCTTCGTTAACGGCGGAAATCGACGGACGAATAATTACAATATAATTAATTATTCAAATTGGAGATCTCCTACCGATTGCGCCAGTTAAGTCTATTTATAACGATGGGCATTTTTAAAAGACAATGTTTTAATTTATTATTCCTATAAATTTTACAAAAAAAAATAAAAAATAAATAAATATATATATATTCTATTATACTAAATATTTTTGTTTATACCTTCCAAATAAAATTTATATACAATGTTAAGCATACATACTAACAAAGAAATTTTTATTACACGTGCATTTTAACGAAGTATATTGTTATTGTTTTTGTATCATTGCCGAGTTAAAAATTAGTTTCGGAAGACGTAAAAGATAGTGTCTTTCGATTGACTGAGAAGGATGCCATTTTTACGTCCTTGAACGAAGTAAAGGAAGTATTGTGATCGCGAAAAATTTCGGTTTCCATATTTCAACAGAAATATTGATATAGACTATCCCTGAATCCATTTTGACTAGTTTGGCGTGTACGTACGTATTTCTCACACGCGGTAGCATGATGAAATTTTGGATTTAGGACTGTTTATCATCTAGTTGTGCACCTCCCGGTTTGATTGCAATGGACTGAACCAAAAGTGCCCAAAAAAGCACAAAATCCAAAAACAAATCTGGATTTTGGACTTTTTCTTAACTGCAGTAATAAGTCCTTATTGAGGGCTTTTTAACGATGTATCATAAGGGGTACTAATTTTCAATGGTTCCAGAGTTTGAGGCAAATCAAATTTTAATTAAATGAAATAAATATTTGGATCTTATAAGGGAAAGCACATCGGTTCGAATCAGAAGTCATCTCTTTTTTTTAATTTAAATATATTGATTTATTAATAATCAACAACAACAAACGATGACTAATAATAATAACAGCAACAATTATGAATAAAATTCAATAATTACAACAAAAATAAGAAAAAATATCAGAAGTTTTTAATGAAATAAAATTTTATGTATTTTTCATTTAACAAAAAAATGTGTAAATGTAATTTAATAGGCATAAAAAGAAGTCATGTGTTGTCCACGTCAGATATTTTTATATTATAATTTATTTGAAACTTACTCATGTTTATTCTTAAATTACTATATATCTTTTTATTTTTAATTAACTTCTTTTTGTATGATGAATATTGTTTGTTCTCTTTCTCTAAATTCAAAGGTGATTTATATATAAATATTTTAATGAAACAATTCTAAGCAAAATCACCTAGAATTGTTTCATTAAAATATTTATATATTTTTCAAAAACACCATTTCATCTTTCTCATTTTATTTATTCACTTTCATAGTACGTTTTTATTAATTATAACAAATAAATTTTTTCCCATGTATATAATTTTTTATAGTATTTTAAAAAAACTTAGTTTTGAGAAATATTACAAATGAAATTCGTTTGAGTAAGTTGTTTTTATTTTTAAAATTTACACAGAAAATAAGATTATGTATCATTGTTCACTGTCATTTCTATTTTGTAATTGATGGTATAAACTAATCTGGTTATAAATGTATTTAACAGAATACATACGAGTAGTATTTCAAATCCTAATTGTAAATTTATTTTTTTATCGTACAGACTGTAATCAATATATGATACTATGGCTGTTCTTTGTAAATTTACATGAAATATTCTCTTTGTAAATATATGTTACTTAGGAATACCTTTTTATTTTTTTACTTACTTTGAGCTCAGTGATGTAGTTTCAGAAGGTTTTACCAACAAATCCTATAAACACTATTTCCTTACGGTCTACTCTACTTATCTTTCAAGAAACTCATTCTTGTACAAATAAACTGATATACAACTACGCAGATAGTTAAATCTGATTATCTAGATATTATAATATAAAGAATATTATACACATCTTTTGGAAAAAAACCATCAAATGAATAACATAAAATAACCAAGATTAAATAAAATTGCTCCATTCAATTTATTTAAATAAATTTTTATGTTTTAAAGAAATTTAATTTTAAATTAACTTAATCCTTATTAATGATAAGACTTGTGATGTTTTACATTATGCTGTTTTATTTTACTACGGATAACTTTTCTTTCTTGTACTATTAGTTTAAATATTTTTTTTTAGGTTAGGAATTTAACATACACACAACAGTTGTATATCGTAGAGAAAAAAACATTCTTACTAAAATAACAGTACAAGAATCTTACGACACAGTAATAAACCCTGTAAAAATAACCAAATATAATAAATGAACATTTCATTCTTATTGGTACAGAATACATTGTATATATCACATCAGTAATATGATATATCAGTAATGGATAGGTGTGTTATTCCGCTGATAAAAAAAAAAAAACTGTTCAAAAGAAGCATGGATTTGCCTAGGGAAACCGTGGTAAAACCTTAATTAGAGCATCACAAAATATACAATTAATTTAAAAATAAAAATTAGATATGATGAAAGTTCATATTAATTATTTAAAATGTAAACGCATGAAAGTAGTAAATATAAAAAAATAACTACAAAATAATTTAAAATTCAGGAGGCATTGATGAAAATTATTTGAGTATATATTTTTTGCATCCCATTTATCATATATTTAATGGGGTTTACAAAATTCATGGTTTTTTAATTAAGTTATTTAAAAATTCGTTGATGAGTTATGTTTCTAAAAAAAATCTTTTATCTATATTTTAAGTAGTGGTAAATATAATATTTTTAAATAATTCAGTAATTTATTAAAAATGGCAATAAAAGCATAATAAGGCACTTCCTTTAAGCCAAAATACTGTGTTACCGAAGTGGATATATTGTAATTTTTAAAAATAAGCGACTATTATTTTTAACAAAGATTGGACACTCATATATATAAAAACAAGTAAGTTAACATTTTTAATTTTCTAAATATCAGTGTACATGATTTATATTTTTTATCAACAAACGATGATCTGACAGTCCATTTTTATATCTTGAAATCTTGTTCTTACTGCTTGGGAGAACTGCTAGAGATAATATTGTACTTTAGATGGGAATATATGTAAGCATAATAAATATTTAATAATTATTTCATAAATATTTAATAATTACTATAGAAAGTTATAGTGATTTTTTTTTCGAAAAAAGCCCCCCATGGTCCGATTTTGCCCATTAACGAACTCGACCGAGATTTTGGGTCGTTATATTTTATGTATGAATTTGAAAGTGACTGGCGCAAAATTAAGGCAGTTATCATGTCCACAAGAAAGTGAAATGTAGATACATAGATATACATACATATATGTGTGTACATATGTATCTGTGTGTTTGAAATGACGGTGGATTTGGGGTGTGGGATGTGAAACGCAGAAGATATGTCGAAATTTTCCAGAATTCGAATCATGGTATCCATTACAATAGGTAGCTTTCTTATGAAATCAATCTAAAAGACCCATTCTCTTACAAAACTTCATCACACTTTCATTATCTGCACACATTCACTCGAATTGCTATTATTAAGAGTAAAAGCAATGACAAATTATTAAAAATATTTTACGTATATTCATATCGAATCGAAAATTATATTAACAAAAATAAACTGACATGTTGTACTGTTTTACTTCACTAAGGCTGTTTAGGGGTACAAGGGGTCAAACCCTTAAATATCAGTCACCGATTTCAAAGAGTCTTAGAAGTGAAATTTTATATGGCCTTTACAAACTTCATCCAACAGTTTTTTATGCTGTTTCTTGAAATGAAATTTTTAACTATAAATAATAAGTTCAAAAAAATTAATTTTTTTTGCAGTAGTTTATTATTTACGATTCTGTAATCATTATTAGGAATACAAATTATATGTACTTCACTAAAATATTTTATTACGTAATATTCATAATTTTTATAAGAAGATACTTATAAAATTTCCTTCATGTTTTAAAAAAGAAATTCATACATTTATTTTAAATATATATATATATATATATATATATAAAAGAGAATATATATATCAGAGAAATATTTGAAAATATTTCTCTGAAAACGTGAGCATTAACTATTATTTATTTTCTATGAATATGAAGTTAAAAAATATTAAATATTTCAAAGGGAGAATGTTAAATGAGAAAAGTTTTAAAAGTTTAAAAGACTTTTATAAATAAATAACAAACTATAGGAAGTTTCCTTTTCATAAAAATTCAACAAAAAATGGGTTACAACTAAAATAACGAATAAAAAATTAACACTTACACCTTTTAAGTAAAATAAACATTTTCTTAATTAATTCTTAATAAAACAACCAAATTTTTCATTTTGCACCACACACAAGATAAGATAATACTAGAATTATACAATAACTGAGTCTTACTGACTCATTATTCCTTGATTCTGGTATATCTCATTTCAAATCAAAATAATAAAAACATATTTTTTCTAAAGAAGTAATTTAATAAAACAGTCAAGTTTTGCCATTAATAAAAAACTTTTGGCTCTATTTTAGGATTTAAGAGCAATTCAAATAGGATTTTTTAACTAAATAGAGCTTAAATGAAAAATTTCTCTTTTAGAGCTGTATTTTTAAGTTCATTATTTACACATTCCCATAAATACAACTTTGTAAAAACAATTTTTGATTTTAAAAAGAAAGAAAAAATGCTTTGAAATTTTTGTCTAAAATTACTATATAGAAATATAAAATGTAAAAAAAATATTTACATTTTAATATTTTTTGTTAACACTACTCTTAAAATTATTTGACTTATTAAAGCTAAAATGTAGAACACAAAGCAAGAAATTAGATACTCATAAGGGTTACCTGTGTACAAAATACAAGCATATATTTATTACAATAAAAACATTATTCTGTGTGCAGCACACAATAAAATTTAATAATTCTTATTTATATTCACGTCAAAACCGTACTTGTACACTATTCTATTGTATCCCTCGTACATTCAATCGCAGAATATTGTGTTCCTGTTTTGATTAATAGTTCCCACATCAAGCTCGTCAACACACATCTGAACCAGGCTATGTGAAACATAACTAGAACCATTAGATCAACTCCACACCAGTGGCTGCCATTGCTGAACAATATGTCACTCCCCTCCCCAAACTGGATGACTGACATCCCTCAAATCACAATGGGAAAAATATAATGTTATCCCATCTCTTATTGTAAATTAATGTATGTATATCAGTCAAGAATTATAGAAAATCCGAACATTTTCTAGAAAGAAGATTACTATTTTGATTTGAAAACAAAAAAATATGCTATATATCATACAGAATACTAACCAAATGTATATTGATAAACATAAAAACATTGTAGTATAGAAATTAAATTGTATTGATTATTATTTCATTGAACAGATGAGATGCACATTCCCTCACAAACACCATGATCAAAATTTGCAAATCAGTTGATCAATTCAATCAGCTTATGCAGATACAAAATCATTAACCACAACCATAAATTTTATCCATAGATGCCAAGGTCTGAAAACGCTTTAATACATAAATTATAAAACATAAAATTTTACAGAAATTAAATATTCAGTGAACAATCAACTTATATAAAATATGTTACTTAATTATGTTACTAAATAGAAATTTTAACCATTTTAATATGATTGCTATTAAGAGTGAAACTGATAACTTTGCAAAAATGTGCTAATTATTTGCTTAAAAATATCTTACGTAAAAAAGATTCCAATGAAAATGATTCATTAAATATTTATTATTTTTAAAACTTACAATAAAAAATTTATCCGTAAATGTCTGAGGATTTTCAAAATCTTTAGTGTTAGTACAAAATTCAAAACAGCCAATTAATGTTAAATTGAGGTTTTTAAAAAAACAATGAAATAACTGTTCTAGATTAGTATTATTTATTATATAGGTTTACTAGCATCATATGATAGTGTAGCTAGGCAGTAACGGCATATAGCAAATATTTTGTTGATGTAAGAGTAATTTTCACAATGATATTTAAATTTATTTTTTGACTCTAAGCACAGTTTAGATACAAAACTATTTAGTTCCACTAAATTTCATTTAAAATACTGTAAAAATGGACCACTGCTTTTAAGTTTATTTAATTCTACAAAAAAATCAAATTTTTATGGTTTTGGATGATGTAATGCGAGGTTTTTTAAGTGAAAATTATAAAGCAAGGATTTTACAAAAAAAGAAAGAAGTTAAAAATGAAAAAAATTGTTTTATTTAAAAATTATTTACTGTTTAGTAGCACAGATGAATGAGGTTTTTTTAGTAATGTTTAAAATGCTTTATTACGTTATGAGTAGATACACAAACATGTAATTTGTACTTCATTGGTTTTTTAGGTGTGATGATAGGAAAAAATTATTTGTTACTTTTTTTACTATAGACTACACATTTTTGAATCATTTCAGATAAGTATAGAAAATTCTGCTTTACGGATTCTATTATTTTTGAGTTATCAAAAATCTTTTGCTTTAAAGCCCCCTAAAAATGCAATAAATATAACTAAACTTAAGCAAAATATCGAATTCTTTTAAAGCTCCAAGCTCCTTATTCTTTGAATAAGGGCCTAAAACTTATCCAAGTAAAGTTTTTTGATATCACCAACCATTGGTCCAGGGGGTGCAAATATTGGGGAATCGAAGATAAGAAAAATCATACCTCCCTTAATAGGCACCGTATCGAACCGGTTTAAAGTGGTCGTTAGTCTTCTAAACTTGTCTGAAACAATTTTTGATATGACCAACCCTTACGGCAAGGGATGACCAAAATGTTACTGGGATTGTAAGAAAATGGGGCTTGTCTTATATTAAACATGTGAAACTTTTTTCACATGCAACCATTGTTGTTTGAGTAAATATGAAGTTTTTCTTACCTTTAAGGTAGAAATCTTTTTTATTCCCTACTTAGCACCGGTGAAATCTACCTCTACCTTCCGGCGTGCTGAAAGGGATTTAAAAAAAAAAAATAATTTCCTTATATACTAACTGCAGTAACGGTATTTTTTTTTTGCGTAATGAGTAGGTCATCAATTGTAAACGATGAGCAATAAAAAAAAAAAAAAAAATCAATACTACGCTGCACTGAAACTTTACAGAGCAATAACATTATCGGTTTCACCATAATATCTAAAACCTTGACGTTATTCCTTTACTTATTGATTAACTAGATGTTTTTAAAATCTCTAATCCAATAACATCTGAGTAACTAGACTGGATTAATATGGAAAACCATCCCTGACCGGTAGTTGAATTTTAGCAAAATCTGTAAACTATATATAAAGAAACTGAACGGTAAAATTGAAGATTCGTAAAGGGTTTTTAGATCAAGAAGGTTAACATCGCGAAAGTAGAGCAGGGAAAGATTAGTAGAACAAAAGTGAGTTTGAAAGAAACAGAAATCTCTAAAATGTCCTGAATTTTATACCATCCCGACAAGAGGGGAAAACACGAGAACATTACTCGTAAATATCAATAATCTTCTCAGAAGAAGAGTAGTGATTAATTGTTAGCGAACGTACAATCCCATCATGAGTGTATTTCTATTTAACTGTAAATCATTTTTTAAACTTCGATACGCTAAACATTGAATGTTTGCAATGAGAAAAGCTTTCGGTATGGATACCGAAAATTATTATTTTTAATTAATTATTTAAAAATATATATATATTTTGTGCTAGTTAAATGTTAAAATTTACATGTAAATTTAATGAAAAATTAATACTGTTTTTCTTTATGCGTATTACTTTGCCGGCTCTACCGATATATGCTACTGTATCAGCTACATTTATAATGGGAAATTGTATAAAATCGGTAAAAATAGTCTAAAAAAGAATAGTTTTTTAAGTTTTTGTGCCTTAAGGAGACATTTTAACAAAAAAAAAAAGAAAAAAATTTTAATAATTTGTAAATAATCTCAAAAAATGTATTTTTGTATAACGGACGTTTTTTTCGTACGTACATATGAATTTCGGCCTGTATTTGGTTTTATAACTCTGAACCTCGTTGACCTATTTTCTTCAAACTTAGTAGTCAGGTATTACCTTCGGGAGGAAATAATGTACAAAATCTTTCGAAAAAACTGCAAAAGGGTCAGGATGTTTTGGTCGAAATAATATTTCAAATATTTACCGGGGCACTTTCTAAAAAGGTTTTCATACAAAAGTTTAAAGTTTTTAATGAAGATCACAAATTATAAAAAAAAAGTTATTTAATAGTCACCTCTCCCCAAAAAATGACTATATATTTTGTTTCAAATAAATAAACAAATTGTGAGGCAAAAAAAATCTTGCTTCAGAAAAGAAGTCAGTAGAAATTTTTGCATCATATTTTCAAATCAGTAGAAATTCAGACCTCTATAAAAATTTTCGTGTTGTGATCCTACTCCAGTCATGTGTAGTAACAAAAAAAAAAAAAAAAAATAAGTAAAACAATTTTTCACTTATTTTAAATTTAAACTAATCTTGTAAGTTACCTATATCTTTTAAAACGTAAAAATCTTCATTTTTTTGATAGCAAAAAAAAAAAATTACAGCAAAAATGTTCACCCCTTCCTGGAAAATTACAATTGTTTATTTTAAATTATGAATGTATCTTTGCATTTTTTAAAAATGATTTTAAAAAGTTCTTTTTTTAATTTATTATCTCCATTTAGGGACTAGTTTCTTAAAAATTAATTTTACCCGAATGCTTTCCCCTTGAGTATAGGTGCCCCAAAAATGAAAAAAAATCTTATTTCAAATTTTTAATGCTCAATATGTATTTATTAAAAATAAGGTAACTAAAAATTATTTATTACTTCCTTTCCTGAAGGTAGAGCTCTCAAATTAAAAAAAATTAAAAATCGAAAAATTTTTTAAAAATTTCGATTTTAATTTATTTAAAATCAATTTCAGTGAATATTTTAATAATTAAAAACAACCTCCTTATGCATGAGCTCCCAAATAGCTTAAAAGCATGAATTGAATCTTCCAAAGACGAATTGCCGGCCTTTTTTGTATTCACTTTTTATTTTAAACAAAATGATTTTCATTTTTGCTTTTGGAAATACTTTATTCGAATTTTTCAAGCTTTATCATGTTTATCAGTAAAAATAAGTCCATAATAAATATTATAATGAGGCAATTTTTAAATTTTCGAGCACAGATGTTATTTCAAGACGGCGATATTATATTTTAATATCTTTTTTAATTTACATTATTAGATAAAATTTCCTTCACCTGCTTATCCCAATCAATTTAGACATAAGCGTATACCTGTTTTTTAATATTTTATTCAATTTAAATTTAGATTATACTTTTTAAAGTGACACGAATAAATTAAAATTAATAATTAAAAAATTTAAAAAGATTCTCTTTCGCTTTGTAAAACTTAAGTAGATTTTTTTTTTTGATATCACCACATAAGCTTGAAACTTAATGAAATTTTGAAGTATATGAAAAATGCCATGCTTGACGAGGATTAGAACCTGGGACTTCCGGGTGAAAAGCCGAGAGGGCTAACACTCGCGCCACGGTTGATATTTAAGGCTTTATAAATTTATGAATAATTTTCTTGCTTATTATTTTGTATTTAATGCTTTCTTGATCGATTATTTGATAAAATAGTTTATTTCAGTTTATGCTGTAAATGACAATGTTTTAATACGTCCATCGACTCAAAATTATAAAATATTTCTTTGGAAATTCTTTTCCTACGATTTTTGTTCTTCTACCGTAGTCAGAAGAATATAAATAACAATATACTGGCAAAGAATTAATGACTTTCTACGGCTACGTCGGTCAAGACATGATTATAACATTTAAGTATCAAAATTCCTAAATTTCATATAAAAGATTTATTAATTTTAGGGGTTTCCTTACTGAAAAAATTAAGAAGAGTATATTTGTAAAGTAATGATCCGTAACAAACAAAAAGGAGTTAATTTAAAAGAGATTTGTTTAAAAACATTGAACAAAGTATAAATTTTTAGTAAATGTTTTTCAGAAAAATTGTTTCTCATTTTGGGTCCGTAATATAATACAGATGCCAAAGCTACTTTAATTTTAACAGCCCTTTAAGTGTTGAAGAAAAATACAACAAAAATTTAATGACAAAAAAGAAATGAGTTAGAGCCAAGAATAAAAAACAGAATACGTATTTTTTAGAGGTGGGGAATAAATTTTAAGAAAGTTTATCTGAAGATTCATATATAGGTTAAACAGCTTAATGGATTTTCTTAAGTAAAGTTTACTACATCTAACCCCTCCTTCATTAGAGGCTAAATTAAGAAAAGAAAAATTTCAAAAGCCTTTCTACATTTAAGATCAAGGGTTTATAATTTTAAAAAGTTGTAGAGACCTTTATTGATAGTTCTATATATGAAGTATAAACTTTTGAAAAGTATATAGATCGAAGGAAGTTAGAGCAAAATAGCAAAGAACGTATTTCTATAACAGGTGGGGGATGATTTATGAAAAAAAAAGAATATTACCAATACCCCGTTTATAGAAATATTTGAGCCAAATTTGTAGAAAATCGGTTTGCTCAGTCCTGAGATATAAGACCAAAAGCAGTGCGACACATATACCCACTTACATACATATAATTGTTTGGTCTAGATGAAATAATTGGACCCTAAAATATAAACATTTTCAAAAAAAAGTTACCCCATTTTTTACATGATCACCGTTGGTTTTCCTTTGATAGCTATATTCGCCGGGAAAGTAATTTTAATTGCACAAGTATCACTCAGTATTAGTTTTTGCTAGTAGAATGGTTAATCAACTCCCTCATTATACTTGGCTTTACACTGTAATAGATTGAAGATTATTTTCACTCTTTAAAATAACTACTTATATCTAAAAAAAAAAAAAATTATTGATTTGAAATTTTTGTTTTATTACGTCAACTTTTGTGATCCACAATGGTATTTCTGTACATTTATTTGAGGGGATTCGCATATAACAGTTTCAAGTGTTATTCGTTGAATTTTAGAAATATTAGTTGATAACGCAGGGTGATGGTGGTGGTTCGCTGACCAGCGATTGGCTTCTTGATGTCTACGATGATTTTTCATGGTACAATATCCCATCTATTGTACGAGTATTATTATAAATGTTAACATTCTTTCAGTTATAACTATTGAACACCTACGTATTTACTCTTTGTAAATTTTGACGAACAATAATATTTGCTTGTTTCTCGAGTTCACTTGTTGAGTAGTAACTTTCGCATTATTCAATATTATCTTTCAATATACAGAAACAATAAATTGTACAGTATTGATTCGCTATTAATTTTCTTTTTTCTTCTTATGACCCCCGGAATGTTTACCACAGTTCATAGCTCATCAATCTCGCTACTATATAAACCATAAAAAATCTGATATGGACACCACATGACTTTCTTGTAGTCCTGTTAAATTACAAATACATTTTTTTTTAATGGAAAGTGGACAAATTTTATTTCATTAAAAATTTTAGATATTTTTTCATTTTTTTAAAATTTTTATTAAAGAATTACTTTTTATCGTAATTTTTTTTACAATCTGAAGTTAAATTATTAATAAATAAATTGAATTTAAAAAAAAAATTAAAAAAGGAGATGTAGTCTGATTTGCACCGATGTGCCTTCCCCTTGTAAGATCCAAATATTTCAATAATTAAAATTTTATTTGGTTGTAACTCTGTGTTATGAACGATCTCACCTGAAGACCATTAACACATTTTGGTAAATTTTAGAACGAGGTTGGACTGTATGTTCATAGATGATGAATGAAGACAACGCCTTGTTGCTTGTTGAATAATGGTTTATTGAATTGCCGTTTTGACAGTTAATGAAGTGAATTGTAACATAACGTACAACTTGACATATAAATAAAAAAAATATAAACTTAAATACAACATTAAAGCTAACGTTCATCCGAACAAAGAATGGAATCCATCCGGACTAAGAGTATGACGTGACCGCCTTGGATCAGATTCAAGCGCCGAAGATTCATTAGCGAATAAGTCGCTACCTCATAATGACCACTCCCTGTGGCATTATGACGTAGGACATAGCGTGAGCAGATTGCCTGACCAAGCCGTGGAGACTCTAGCCCTCGCTAGGTAGCAGCACCCGACAACAAAGTGAAACGTAACACTCTGAAACCAATAGATATAAGTACCACTTATAATATATGGTTGAAAAGCTCTCAATGAGGGCTTATTACTGCAGTGAAGAAAAAGTCCAAAATCCAAATTTTTGAATTTTGGGGTTTTTTGAACACTTTTGGCCCAGTCGATTGCTTTGAAACGGGAAGGTACACAACTAGATGTTACAAAAGTCCTAAATCCAAAATTTAGGACTTTTGTATAATTTTGAATTATGCTACGGCTAATCGTTTTTTGAGTTATGCAAGATATACGTACGTGCGTATAGACATCACGCGGATATTAGTCAAAATGGATTCAGGGATGGTCAAAATGGATACTTTTTTTGTTGAAATCTGAAAACCGAAATTTTTCGCGCTTACAATAATTTTTTTACTTCGTACAAGGAATTAAAAAACGTATAAATAAATAACCTAACAATTTCTTCTACTAAATTTAATGTCATATATAACGAGAGATATCGTCTAAATCGACCGTCACATTTGTATCGATCGTTGTCTATGTCAGTGTCGAATTCCTCAGACTTAGTTTCTGATTAAATACTAAATTATTAAATATTATAGAACTAATAACATGTAAACACTTCCGGGACAAAAAGTAATAACTTGTGAAATTTTCAGCGAAATCGGTTAAGTAGTTTTTGAGTTATTAGCGCACACACAAAATGAAGATTGTCTTTTATACATTGTCTTTTATCTCGTGTGTGTATATATATATTATCTAAAGAAGTAAATAACTATTACAGTTTTATTTTATTTTTGAAATAAGCATATTAAAAAAAAAATTTATCAATACAAACAAATTTACAAATGGTTTTCTTCATAATTCGTTAAGTCGAACGAATAGAATGGAGAATAATAGTAACAGATTTTGTACTTGTAAAGTGTAAATTATAGATGCTTTTTCAATTGAAATATTGCACAGCAATTTATTAATTGCATTTTCAATTTGATGTAATCTGACGGGTGATAACTTTAATGTTCATTTATTTCTACAGTTGTTTCTAGTACAAATTTTCTTTTTTGGAATGTAACTTAGTAAATTAATCAAACGATCTACTTAGGATAAATAAATGTTGGTACGTGATTCAGAGATTAAATGTTAGAAAAAGTAATTTATTACAGTATCACATGAAATACGACGTATTTACTACACACACTTGTGTGCGTACATGCTCCCTTTTTTGAAAGGATCGATCAAACTACCGGTTAAACTTTTAAATCTTAAAAAAAAATTGAAGAAGTTCACCAAGATTAAATATAAAAGGAATTTATTTAAAACGTATTTTTCAAATATTAAATTAATTATTTATTTGTTAGAGATTTAATTTTTTTTTTATTAAAAGTTTATAAATCTCACAAGAGAACAGTAAATCTCCGATTATGGAAACATAATCTACTAAATCACCAATTAAATAGTTACGTTTTTTAACAGAGTTAAACAAAATTATAATTATGAGGTTAAACGTTTTTATAAGTTATACAATCTTTGAAAATGGGTTTATTCATAACTATACAAACCAACTTTGTTGTTGTATAACAACAAAATTAAGAGGTTAATAAAATCCACATCATAATTTAGTGGATTTAAATTGCATACAAATTCAGAGTTAGTGACAGAATAATAAATAGCTCTGGAAATATTTTTTCCCTAAGTAAATCTGAATTTAAATCTAATTTTCATAATAAAACTAAAACACGTGTGTGTGTGTGTGTGTGTGTGTGCGTTTGTTAAAAAAAAATTAAGGTGTAGGCATCCTTAAATATTAAGCATTGGAACTTATAAAATCAGCTATAAAATGCATTTTCTACAAAATATAAAATATTACAATTGATTAAAAAAAATATCAATTAAATGGATTTAATAATTTAATTTCAATTTAGCAATATTCTTTGGTAAGTTTATACTAAACCGATTTTACTGTTCCACATTGGCATGCCAACCCTCGCTGAAATGTAATATATAACAGTATAGCTGATTAAAGGATTTCAATAAATAACTCATCTTCAAGTATTGTATGCACAATGAATGAATGAACATCATACTGTTAAGACAAAGAAATACAGTTTGTATCTTGCATACTTGCATATACTGAAGCTTTTAGGAAGATTTGTACCATAATAGTGAAGTATCAAACCAATCTATCTATTTCTCTTGCGAAATAGTGTATTATGAACCATGTTACGATCAATATTGGAAATTCTACAAATTATTAATTTGGTTGCCATTTTCAGAAATCGTGAGTCAAAAACATATCATTAATACAGAGTGTCCCATATGTTTCCATTCACAGAATACATAGAAAAAAAAAATACTAAGTACATAAGAATAGATAGAAATGGTTTTCATAAAAAAATGTTTATTTTTCGTTTGTATGGAAACTTATTGGACACTATGTAATGAATGAGTCAGTACATTATGTCTTTAAATTTATTATTAGCTTCGAAAATCTGAAAACAATTATGTGACTTGCTCTTCAATAATTTATTTATTTTCTTTCCGGTAACTGCAGACCTAAGGCCTACTACTCATTTTTTTTTTTTTTGGATGGCAAGAAACAAATTTTTCAATGTGTAAAAAAATACCAAGTACGACAGGGATTTTACCCACAACCGTCTGGAAAGAAAACTTTCTGATAAATACTAACTTTCTGCCGTGGGAGTAAGCAATAATAATAATAACTACAGATTATTTTCCCTTAATGAATAACAGAATAGGAATCTGTTTTTTATGAACTGACCGATGTTTTGCTTTTATAAATGGATTTTTGTTCAAACCATGTTTAACCATAAGGATTAGGGTCATTTAAAGACCAAAATAATTATGGAGGGAAAATTTGGTAAAAGGGATGTGATATTTTGAGAAGAATAAGTTCTATGATGACCGGGCTCCTTGACGCGAATGGTAGTAGCCTCGGCCTTTCATCCGGAGGTCCCGGGTTTAAATCCCGTTCAGGTGTGGAATTTTCACACGCTAAGAAAATACGGTGCAAATCTAGGTGTACATTTGTAGACCTACGATTAAATCGCGCAGTGCTTGTGTCGAACGGTAATAGTGTTTTAGCAACCAGCATTCATTCCACCAAGGAACGGAAGGACGTCTTCGGTTTCCCGATGTTTGTGGGATATACCTATTAACATTGTCATGTATCAGAGACGCAAAAGCGGTAAGTTCGTTCGACAAGAGCATCTTCATCGCCGTCATAATGTGATGGGAAGGCTTTATGATAACTGTTCCAATCTGCTTTTTTAACAATCCATCTCCGTGGTCTTTTATTCACCTTGCGGTCGACACCAAAAGTTATAGTAATTGGTCTGTGTACACTGCCGTGAAGGTCGTCACAAGTACACCAATTAGAACGAGGGAGTAAATTTGGTGAGCAAAAGGAGAGGTCGATATTTGACAGTGTACCCGGAGATGAGGACATAAATGTGTATGACCCATCATTCAATAGACAAAGGTCCAAGTCTTTTCTAACTCTATCATAGTTCCTCAAGAGGAGCAGAAAGGTGAGCATTGAAATCTCCTACTATTAACGACAGCGATGTGATTTACGTAAGGAGATTTGATATTTCTAAAGCATTGATCTCAGAGTTTGGTAAAAGATACAAATTTCAGATATACAATTTCAAATCTTTCATCGCTATTTCTTTTTTTATAATACAATGTAAAACAACGTTTGCATACATCTATTTTGCATCTGTGTTTCGTCAATTGAGACCTAAAAAGTCGTGAAAAAACTTTTATATAGCGATAGTATGAAATATCATTATTTCTTCACTATAATAAATCGAAATCGTTTGGTTTTTCAATTTCGCAAACTTTTAAAGGTCTGACCTATTCATCATCATCATCATTTAGCGTATATGCATTTATAGAAACATTGTTGGAAGATTCAAATTTTTTAATGTATTTTATCTGGACTGGAAAATTTAACATGCTAAAGTCATATCTATCTTGTAAATCAACAGTATAACGTGCATCTAAGCGTTGTGGATTATTACCGGTTACATGTTGTGATAAAATAGCCCATTTAAAGCAGAAAGCATCATCATTTTTAGCATTAATAACAGCCTTTTTTTTTTTTTTTATTTCATCGGGTAAATGTATATATGAAAAACCATGTAGCGGTTTAAATTTATTTATACGCAACAATAAACCGTCGATAGTGATTAAAGACCACCAGCTGCGTTTATCTTGAAATTCATATTCTTCAGGTAATAGTTTTTCAAACGCTTCATCTATAACTTGATCGAAATCATTACAATTATATATGGGAGTATTTTTAATTTTAAAAGCAATGTCTTGACTATCGATTTGGTCACCTCGACATTTTTCATATGTGCATTCCAATAACAGATTAAATTTTAGCATCCGTTGATACGTGTGATTTTAAAATGTTAAAAATGCAATTTCTTATACTGTTTAAGAATAAATAAATATCTTTTTTGTTTCGTCTACATTTTTATAATAATGTGTAATTAAATTTTTTTTTAAACGCCTTTTCCAAAATTATGAAAGAATTCGCGTCACAGATATCTAATCGGGTTCGTTTTTTAGCGGTTGCGCAGTCATTGTCTAAATGTAGACGTTTACAATTCATGATGTCGTCTACACAATAGATGGAGAAATTATTGTATAATAATGTTATTAAATATGCTATTGCGCATGCGCGAACAAAACTAATTTACATTAAATAGAGATCAAAGATTATTGTTATTGCAAAATCTAACTAAAACAATATATATATATTAAAAAAAAAAAAAAAAAAATTGTATTATTTCATTTAATGAATGATTGAGAGCTGCTATGGGAAATCCCCTGACGTCATAGACAGTCTACTGATAAATTTATCAAGGCTGCTGTTAGATAATTTTTATATTGATATTGAAGATATCTTATCTTTTTGTTGTATACAACGCGGGAAATTCGCTGACGTTATAGACAGTCTACAGTATGTTGTAATAAAATAGATTTAATAACAAACTATAACTTGTGATGTCGAAGCTGTTTGATCGATAAATTTCAGTGTATTTTGCAGCTTTATATGAAATTATTTTAGTCCCGCAAATCTGCAGGAAACATATACAATAAAGAATCATTAACTTGTGAAAAATGATGCTTGCAAACAAGCGTGCAAAAATGGGGAAAAGGAAAGTTACTTTCTTTAATATATAGGAAAAGGGAAATCTTCAGAGAATTTTTGGGCAATGATAATGAAGTTTTCGACCGGATGTTTTTGTTTTTGCATAGTGTTGATCTTATATCATATAATTTGATATTGTGGCGTATAGTTTTTGTTTTGGAAAAGCTTTTTAATATGTTGTAATTTTCTTTAATTTTTATATTTTTGTGTTTGTTTTATTATTGTGTTATCCGAGAAGGAGCCCTTTACACGCCTCTCGGGTATTGAGAAATTCTATGTTTATGTAAATTTTATATTGTTTTTATTTTTATGTTTCTTTTAAATATATTTTGTCGTATTTTTAATTTCCGACTGTAATATTAGTTATAAGTTTTAGTGATATTAGTTTATTTCGGTTTTAATACTATAGTTTTATGTTAGGTGTAGTTTTTATGTTATTTATAATTTTTATTTTTGGTCTTAGCCTTTCTGTTATCCGAGAAGGACACTTTACACCCACTCTCGGAATTTGTAAAGTTTTATTTTTAGTTTAATTTTATATATTTTTATTTATTTTATTATTATATTACGCTTATTTTAATTCTTTTTTTGAGACCTTTTTATTCCGGGCGATGGTACCATGAAAGCGTTTTTCGCCATCAAAAAAAAAACCACAGTCTTCGTCTTGCGATGGCCTCTCGTCCTTGCGGTAGAAATCCGGATGGAAAACCATCACGGGAGGCGGGCTGCGCCCTTCGACCCCCCCCCCCCACACAGGATGCGACATGACGAGAAAATTATAAAATATTACCTTAGGACTAACCAAAAAAAATGTTTATCGATATAAACAAAAAGATTCAACTTAGAGAATTTTATAAATCGAACGCAAACAAACTATCAGCTGTTACCATATAATTAGCAATGACTGAATTAAAGCTAATTTATTCACAAAATCACTTCAGACAATTGTATTCAAAACCACTTAAAAAAAAAAATTGTAAATAGCCTACAAAAATCATCAAAAAAGAACAAATAAACATACTATATGCGACGCGAAAACTAACTACTGTCCACAATCACAGAATAAACCGCGAACAACATATTCTATATATTTATATATTTAAACGTATTTTATGCATTTAAAATATTTTATACTTAACTATCTGTATAGATTTGACATGTATAAATTGATTGGTAATATTTTACATAATAAAAATGTATGATGTTTCTTTCTTTTAAAGACAGTTTAAGTTATTCATTTAAATCTCCTTTTCTAAACAGTTTACCATTATTACCTAGATTGAAATTTTATTAGTAAATTCCTCAGAATTTTTTTGTATGGTGTCTTGAGTTTCATGGAAAATAAAATTAATTAGAAAAACTAAGAGATTATTTTTATTTGATTATTTTTACTCGCTAGGTTATAAATCATCAAAAGTAGATTAAGTAATGTTACTTGATTAATTAATGAATTGATTAAAATTTTGGTTTACACCAAACTTATTTATTTATTTAAACTCCACCTCCCTAAAAAACCTCGTGTACAATTAAAATATTATTAAAGGATCTTTTATAAAATACTTAAAAACAGGAGTAAAGGCTGCTTAAAGTTATGCCTGTTATTTAATCCCCGTCAAACAAATCTAAAAAACTAAAAATAGCCCTGTTTTGCATAAAGTATCCAGAGTACTGTTTTACAGTACCTCTGGATTATCTGTGGTATAAATTCATTAAACAATTAAATAAAAATAATTGTAATTAACAAATATATGCAAAAATAACACACAAATTATAAAATTGTAATTTATTAGTCGTAATAAAGTGTATTTTGGTAATACATATAACAAACTGGAATAAACGAAGAAAAACAGTGTTGATAAATTACACATTTCGTAAACCGTGTAGGAAACTGCTATTTTTTCAGTTTCCATAGAACATTTGTAACACTCTATTAACTCTTCTTCCTTCCTTCTTATTAAATTTATCTCCTCCCACCATTTTTTCTTGTTATTACAGTAACCTTTTTCATCACTGTCTGAGATTTAAAGATATGAGCTGCAAAACAACGTTTTTATTTAAGCTCATATGAGACCGACATCTCGATATTTGCTGTAAAAATAGATTACTATGTATTAATTGATAATTAATGAGTGGGAGGATGAAATAAATAGTAATGACTAATATTTACAATTTTTATAACGATCAAATAAATTGAAATTCTGTTTTCATTCGACCAAGTATATCATTTTATCTATTTGTTTGTTTCTTTATGGCCAATTACGACCAAACACGTTTTACCATTTATAAAAAAAATTAGCATTAACAACTGATTCGTAATGTGAGCTAGAAACTTATGTAAAAGGATTTTTGACAAAGATTCCTGTCTCAAAACGGGTTTGTTCGTGCTTTCTTAGACAAGGATTTAAATAACTAAGAAATGTGGTGGAGGGAATCGTCGGTACAGACAGTGTTCTCCTGCAATTTCTAACTAACGATTCACACTGTTTTCAGTCTGTTTCTCATAACATTAGATAGGTCACACTTTCATGATATATTCCATCTACAAGCCTTATAATATTCTTTGAAATTACTAAACTCCCTCGTGCACTTCTTAATATACGAAGTTGACCACGTTTTAATCACCCCCTATCTAAGAAAAATTTCAGCTGATGTTTTGAAACAGAAAATTTCTGCAATACATATACGAGGCCTATATTTCTCGTACACTAGACCCATCGGACTGGTTCAGTGGTTACCTTGTCGTCGCAAATCAATCTTTTAACAGGTAATTTTAGAAGTCAAAAGTTCTAAGGTAAAAATCCTAATAAAAGTTAGTTGCTTTCATACAGATTTTGTACTAGACAGTGGGTACCAGTGTAGTTTGGTGGTTGGGATTCAGTTAAGTACCGTTTTAGGGATGGTCGGCCTGAGTCTGTGCAAGATTACACCTAATTTACATGTTATACAGTCAATATTTATGACCACATGACAATTTATATGTCATACATATCATCCTCATTTCATTGGGTCGTGGGAGGTTGGGTTCACTAGCCGATCAGATTGCAACTTACACATGAAGAAAATAAATAAAATAGATACATGGCAATTCACCTTAAGAGTTAAGAATTTTCTTATATCTAGGAATCGGTGAGAATTTTATTATTTCCATGGAAAATATTAATAAGATGTTAAAAAAAATCTCCGGGAATATTTTTCTTTACAGCTCAAGTGGGAGTTCTGGTATCTTCAGGGAAATATTACATTTTTTTATGATAAGATTGCACTTATAAAGTGTTCAAAAACAAAAAAATAATGTATATGTATATATATATAGTCATTGATGGACTACCCTCGATTTTCGTGCATTTATAATTAACCAAATATTCACCTGCTCTTATGAATTTTTATTTTATAAACTACTTTTGTTATAACAGCTAGAACATCTTTCTACCGGATGTTTTCTCAGTCGTAGAATACGCTATTGTTTATTAACTTGGGGACTCACTACTATTTTGTATGCTTGGTTTCTTGTGTGCCCTGGATTGAGCGTTTTTGGTGGTTTTTATTAATGTAATATTTTTGTATATTAATATTTCCAAATATTAATGAACGTTTTTGTTCTTTCATAAATTTATTTTAATGATATTTATTACTCATTATTACTGTTGTTTATTATACTATTATTCTTAAATAAAATTAAAGGTTATCACTCAGTCAAAACACAGTAAAACGAATACAATCTGGGTGACAGGGAAAATATACAGAATAAAAAAAAAAGATTTTTAAGAGATAGAACCATTAACCTCACAGTTCGAAAGCTTAGTTTTATGTCTATTTTTATCAAGGCAGATAAAATAAGTTATAAAAAAATTAATTATTAAAACACAATTAAAAGGATTAATTTCCCTATCTGTCACAATTTTGTAATGTTTTATTTTTTATAATTTGAAAAAACCACTTGGAACATCTTGACCAACACTTGAATGTTTATTTTTTTATTTTATTACATGTATACAGCTTAAAAACGGGTATCTTTTCTAAAATCTTCCGTCTCATTTTTAATGTTAAGTAATATATTTTAAGTATAATTTGTACACTTTATTTATTTTATTAGTGTTTACCAAACGGTTGTCGGTAATATAACATGAAACAGTTATCGCAAAATAACACCATAATTTTTAAGATTTTTCTCACGTCATTTTACTTTCACGCTTTATAGATTTTCCTGTTACATATTAGCTTCAGGAAAAATATCTTACCAACTACCAAACATATCTTACGAATAATAGCTACCAAAAAACAGCTAAGGACTGACTATGATAAATGGCATAATAAATAAACCGTACAACAATATAATATAATAAGCACGTATGTATGGTGAAGTTGAAAAAGTGCACAAATTATTGTGTGTGAGTTTCCAATAGGATCATTGTGTAAAGAAGTATTTTGTAATTTTTTCTTTCTATATATTTATACAAATAAAAAAAAAATTGTGACGATGTACTACTGTTTTTGGTGGTTCAGTTGTATTGTTTATTTATTTTCTTTTTATTTCATTTGGGCAGTTTATGGATTACATTAAAAACCAACTTTAGTTTTCATTTTGTTTCCTTTTCTGCCAATACTTTTTCATTCTTTTACTAACTTCCTCACTCTTTCTCTTTCTTTGGGAAAATACTTTTCACCCTTTTCTTTTTTGTTTTTTTCGGGAAACTAATGAATTTTTTTTATTTTATTTTTGTCCAAGGTATTATTCTTTTTGTTAACCTGTTGGTTCCTCATTTTTTTTAAGTATCCGTAAAAAATAGTCTTGTTTTTCTTGTAGACTATTATTTTTAAAATATCTATTAAATTTTTTCATTTATGTTAACATATTTTTTTTTTTTTTTGTATTTATCTCCTAAAATCATTCTTTAAATTTTCTTTTATTTTTTCAACTATTCTTTCCAGTTTGCTTCTTTGATTTTCAGGACCAAAACATCAATTTTGTCTAATGGTTGTATTGCAGTGCTTTTAGTGTAATATAGTTCCATTTTATTTGCTTTCACTTCTGTGTTTGTACCTTCTAGGTTATATTTATCACTCAGATATATTTAAACTTGTCAACTATTTTAATTTTATTGTACTGATTTAGGTTTATTTTTACTTACTTTATTTTTGATTATCCAAACGTTGTCAGTAACGTCACAGTATATATTAGTTATCACGATAATAACATTACAATTTTTAAGAATAACAACCATTCAATGCCAGGTGTTACTGGAGGAAATAGTGGGTGAAGTGATTAGATATTTTAAATAAACTTTACTGCACTAGTAGACGAAGCTTTTTCTACAATTACGAGAATTATCTATTATGAATCCTCTTAAAACATGCATTTGCGGTAAACGATGATGATACAGGAAGAAAAAAAATTTGACGCCACAAGAATCCCTGTACGCCTATTAAATTACATATACACATTTTTTGCCGCACTTCATTTAAACTTATTTCATTTGAAAGTGAGATACGACGCCTCCAATTCTTTAATAAAGCGGACAGTTACACAATTACATTGTGGTGGACACCACATGAATAACATTTTTTGTAATATCCATATCAACGTTTTATATTAGTTTATATATTAATTTTATTTCACGTCACTCAAATAGTTATAAGGCGTAATTGAAAACGGTGTCCAATCTGTAACCATGGACGCATCGATTCGAATCTGACTTCATATACATATATATTTATAGGTTTTTTTAAAATTTAAATTATTGATTTATTAATAATTATTAACGTCTGTAAAACTTTTGAATTGAAATGAAAATTATATAATATTTTATTTTACTAATAATTCTAATTTTTTTTCATATTTTTGTTTTTTATTGTTATTATTGAATTATTATTTATTACAAAAGTTTTTTTACAAACCGAAGTTCATAATTATTAACAAATCAATATATTTAAACTAAAAAAAAGTTTAAAAAAATATATGCATGTGAAGTCGGATTCGAACCGATGTGCCCTTGTAAAATTCAAATATTTCATTAATTGAAATTTTTATTTCGCTGTAACTCTGCAACAAATGAAAATAAGTACCAGTTATGATACATTGCTGAAAAGCTCTAAATGAAGGCTTATTACTGCAGATAATAAAAAGTCCAAAATCCAAAAAAAGTTGGATTTTGGGCTTTTTTTGAACACGTTTTGGTCCAGTCGATTAAAATCAAAGAGGGAGGTGCACAACTCAAAGGGGGAGGTGTAACAACAGTCCTAAATCCAAAATTTCAACATTCTACGTTAATCGTTTTTATGTTATGCGAGATACATACATACGTTCAGACGTTACGCCAAAAATAGTCAAAATAGATTGTTGATAGATAGATTGAAAATTGATATTTCCGTTAAAATCTGAAAACCAAAATTTTTCGCAATCACAATACTTCCTTTACTTCGTACAAGGAAGTTAAAACGAATCTACCATTTCAATCTTACCATTTACTGAATATTAATTATATTATACAAGGTTTTAAAGCCATAGAATTTTAAATAAAAAAAAAAAAAAAGTTAATTCTTATTTCCTTCAATTTTAATTAAAAATTAATAAGAAAACATATACAAAGATCTTATTAGTTTTGGAAAATTCTGAGATAAAATGTGGCATACAAAAAATTGTTAAATATTTTTTTCTTGAAAGAAAATGGTTTAAAATATGAAAAATAAAATTTTAAAACTATTTTGAAAATAACAATTTCTTTTTTTATTTTGAAAGGGAAAGACATACCCCGAGTTCCTGTAAAGATTAAAAGTTTACGTACCCGACGCTACCTTATGTAGAGTAAAACGATAAAAAACCTTCCAATAATATCGCTGAGCTTTTATGGCATTTGCATAGAACTTAAAATGCAATTCTTTTAGTTGAGATAAAGTCAGTAATAAGATTTTTTAGAAATCTTGTCTGAATAAATTTTTAAAATTTATATTTTAAAAAAATTGCGAAAAAATTACAAGATCCAACCTTATGAATAAGTTATATTTCTTCATATAAGTTATATTAATATTAATCATAAGTTGTATAATATATTTTATAAGAATAAGTTATATTTTTCTTTTAAGAAAAAGGAAATCTTAGAAAGTAAATTGATTCCAATAGAAAATATACGCAGACCAATTGACGTAATAAATCTGATCAGATTTACAATTAGAAAAAAAATCAAAAAATCACATATCTCATAAAAATGAGCATACCACTAATAGCAAAAAAATAATAAATAAAAATATCATGAAAAAAAATAAATGAATTCCAATACCTCAAGAAATTATTCTAATTCAGACACAAAATGAAGTCAAAATTATACATAATACCTTTCATAATTTCGACTATTGGTATTGGTAAAGGTTTAAAATAAAATTACATTAACTTCAAATCCCAACATTTAAAAAATATAATGAAAATAAAAAAGTCTTCATAAGCATGTAACATCGGCAGACTTTTCTTAAATTAATAACCAATTAATCTCAATAATTAAATCTACATAAGCCTGGAAATAACTCGTCTAATTTGGTAATTTAGAAACTAAACGCAACTGAAATAAAAATTATTATTAATTAGCAGACCCGGCAATGCTTCGCTATTCCTAGATTTGAGTATATATATATATATATATATATATATATATATATATGTGTGTGTGTGTGTGTGTGTGTGTGTGTGTGTGTGTGTGTGTGTGTGTGTGTGTGTGTGTGTGTGTGTGTGTGTGTGTGTGTATTAAATGAATACAATTGAAAGTTTGTAAAACACTAAAAAGATTAACATTACGGAACTTCATAAAATTTAACCTTTCACCTTATCTCTTTTTCCCTATTTCCCTTCTTTCCTTTCAACTTTTTTCTCTTTTTACCTTTTCCCTTCTTCTCTGTTCTTTTTTCTTTTCCCCATTTTCCCTTTTTCCTTTTAAATCGGATTAGTAGCGTAAATCCTTCTAGTAGTTTTTTAGTCTATAGCGGATACACATACGAACATTGCCTTTTATATCTATAGAAGAAGAAAGTCTGTATATTTGTTTCTTTGTTTCGTAAATATCTCGACACCGGCGCCACCTAGCGGTATAGTTTTTGCAAAAATTTCTCTTTTCGCATAACTAATATGTATTCTGAATATGAGCCAGATCAGTCCATAAATACAATTTTTCCAATTATGTCAACTCCAGCGCCACCTAGCGGGTCCATTTTTTGTAAAAATATTTCTTTTCACGTAACTAATATATATTCTAAATATTACCCAAATCCGACCATAAATGCAATTTTCTCCAAATATCTCAACCCCAGCGCCATCTAGCGGGTCCAAACTAATTCAGAAATATTCGCGGGCGTGCGCACAACAACTTACCAAAGTTTCATCGCAATCGGATGAACGGTTTAGGAAGGCATAAGAGACATACAGACAGACAAACAAACATTCATTTTTATATATATAGATAATATAATTAAAAAATAAAAACTTAAAACTGAAGAATCTTAGATTTATTATCAAAGAAAGATTTTATATGATTTATTATCATCTACAGTAAGAAAAATCTCTCCAATATCGTGAATTAATAAATTATACAACTGCAGTAAGACCAGCAAATTCTTATACAATAATTATTTTCAACTTGTATTTTTTTATTTGCCTAATGTGTACGTTGTAATCTGTTCAACTGATGTACAATAAACGACTCCCTCTTCGGCCCAATGAGATGAGGATAATATACATGACATGTGAATGAACTATAGTCTTTTACAGACTCAGATCGACCATTCCTGAGCCGTGTGGTTAATTGAATCCCAATCACCAAAGTACAAAGTCTAAATAGACTATTACGAACAACTACTGGACCATGGGCCTCAATTAGGAAACTGTACTCACACGTGATGAATTCTATATTGTTATACGGTGTGACAGTGTAGCACAGGGCTCTTAGAAGTGACAGAAATAGGAGGTACTTAGAGGGAGTACAACTAAAAATAGCATTACGAATAGCATGTGCCTATTCGTCGGTGTCAACTGAAGCATTGTTAACATAAACAAAACAAACAGAAAATCTCGTTATTCTCAAAAACATTAATATTCTGCTCTCCAGTTCCCTCCTTCATGCTACTTAAAATTAATTAAATAGTTGACTTATAATATAATACTTAAAGTTAAGAATATCATCCTTTAACTTCTTCATAGAAATGAAATTTAATATGCCCGATGACAAAACTGATAAAATCTTTAGGACAAGATGTGACAACGTACGATTCTTTACTTATTATGAGGCCGGTGTATAAAATAAAGTGTGTTACGAGTTTCATAGTTCATATTTTTTTTTATTTTTAAAAGGTTTGATTAGAAAAAATTATCCATAATATTTTGATAATAATAACAAACATTTTGTAACTGTTTTAATAACAACGTACGTACGTAAATTGATGATAAAAAACTGCATCTATAAAAATATTTTTGCTATATATAAATATTATATAAATTTACGTATAAATAAAGGATTATTTAAAAATACATCTTCTATTCTTAAATTGAAGGTGAAAATATTTTATCATTATAATAAACCCTTGTTTAGGAAAAAATGTGGTCTTTAGTTATTAATTATGGGTTTGATATATAATAGTTTTATTTATTATCTCTTATCCAACTTTTTCAAAATGTAATAGAATAATTCTTTATAATAAAACATTTATCGGACTCTAGTTTTATGATTAAATTATTTTTTAGATACGTATCAACTAGGAACATAGTGAATTTTGTATTTATTTTATTGTTTGTAGACTAAGAATACGTATAAATGTTGAAATACACTAAAGTGGGGGACTGGTGATGTTTTGACCGATGTCAATAGTCTTATTTGTTTTTAACTTTAAAATAAGATAAGAATGGTAATAATATAGTAATTTAATAGTAATGATAATAATGGTATAATAAGGTAAAAATATCGTAACAAATAAAAAAAAAATGTTTACGGACACATCTGTAGGTATATAAAATGTAATTCATTTTTCACTTATGTATTGTAGAAATGAACTGAAAAAGACTGATATCACTATGTTCTTGGAGATCAAGAATATTCTCTGTTGGAGAGAATATATTCGTACATTTATAAAAGCAGGCTTATTGTTTGGCTAGTGAAATTGAATGTATAGAATAAAGGAAGGACTATACAATTTGTATTTATGTCGCTTTTTTCCGGGTTTGTATTAGAATTTTATCTTCCAAACAACTTTCCTCTTTTTCTATTTATCTCTTGGGAAATCGTGATGAGAATAAACATGGTTAAGACAAGATTAATCTTCATTGAATTGGTCGCAATGAGCCCTGTTATTTCCCAGTACAATTACTGATCTAAATTTAAACGCACTGTAAAGTGTGACAGCTCCAAAGAAACTGTAGTAGCATCTACAAAAAGAAAAAAAAATATATAAAAGTATTTTTTAATCGTTTACCTTAGCATTTCTTAACAAAATTTTAAATGATCAAATGATTTTTAAATCATTAAAGTTGTTTTAGTCGTCTCAACTGCAATCCATGTGTACCACTTTCTATGACAAATGCAACAGTTTTATAATCAATTTCTATAATAATTATTATGGCCTGGTTTTTGAAGCGTTTAGTGGATTCACAAAATGAAGTGTTTCAAAAAAAAATGCTGTAAATTCTTTATACTGAAGATTATTTTATTCATGTAAAAAAATGTTTCTTTGTTGATTATAAACTAAACTTCGATTATCTCATATAAAACTGATTTGAACTATTAAAAATATTTTGATGAAATTTCTGAAATGTGTTTATTAATGAACTTAAAGAGTAAAATATTTTTATTCAACCTATCAAACGAAAAAATTTATTAATAATCAAAAATAACTTTCTCAAAAATTCGCCCTAAGAGAAATCGTTTTTTTATTTCCAATTAATAGTAATTTAACAAAGATGAATAACTACAGATTCTGACAATGTTTTCATATTTACAATACGATTTATCCCAATAAAGATCTGTCCAAATGTAATATTCATCCAAGTTCGTTTCGTATAAATTTCAGTAGAAATTTTTTTCACTCCGAAAAAAGGAGTGAGTGATAATATCATAACATTTGAGTAATACAGCTTTATATTTACGCTCTTTTTTCCACTTACGTAATTTAGTAAACTGCAGTTTACACAAAGTGTATACATAAATAATTTATCTAATCCTCAAAATTAATTTTCTTAATGTTACTTTATTTTTTATAAATTAATCTAAACTATCTTTTTAATGTTAATAAAAAAGAAAAACTTAAAATTAGTTTTCCAACCATTTTTGTTAAGGTTTTTTTTATCAATGAGACTTGATACAATCATTTTTAAACTTCTCAGTTTTTTGTAAATAAAACGATGTTAAAATTTACCTTAGGTAAATTTTAATTATTATTTCGAAATTTATTTTACTCTAATAATACTTTTAGCTCCGTTTATGTTTCAAATATATAAAAATAAATTATTATCACTTCACGTTAGTGGATAAATTTAAAAACTCGCTTACGAAAAATTTGTGAATGTGAAACTTCAAATCGCTAAGACTAAATTCTGTGATTTAGATTTAATTTTTTTTTTTAATTTGAAAGTAATTTTATAATAAAATCTAACAACTACAAAACAACGCGAAACATAAGATATAGCAAAACTTTATGAATAGTGAAGGTATGACTTTCTTAATAGTATGAAAAGGTATGTGTGTATATAAATCAAAAACTTTTAAATGTTATGAGAGACAGAAGTTTTCAAAGAAGACATTATTAGTTTGAACAACTATCTTGAGAGTATATGTTTGTTGATTACATTATTTCTTCTACTAGTCGAATTCAGCTCATAAAGTTAAAATTCAGCAGGTTGGAGGAAAGGGATTCAGATTTCAACATTTTGGAAAGTTATTTTTTACTGTATTTCATCCATTTAAAAGGAACTATACATTTAAACAAAAAGTGCATAATGCAACTTATGTTTAGTAAATACTGTCAATATATGTTTAAACAAACAGATTTATTATAAAATAACAGAAAGGGAAAGAAAAAATTTGAGTTCAAATTACAAATTTCTCCGGTTTAAAAATAACTATCGGCGCTTCACGAACACTGAAAAAATTTCAGAAATATTTTCAAATGTATTATTTAGATCGGCGTACTCTCAATATTTTTTATAAACTAACTCCTAAAAATGATAAGTCTTATACCTTACTCAAAACAATAATATAAAATGTTATAAGACTTTTATAAAATCTAATAAATTATGTATTATTATCACCTCCAGCTGGGCGGTTAGTTAAATAAGATACTTTTTCTATATTACAACTGATTTTGGGAATGAGCAGGTTGATCCTTAAGCAAGCAGTACCTATTCTAAGATGCTTTTTAATTTCTGAAGGAAAATAAATTTTTGTATTAGCCAATCGCTCACCCCAAAATCATTATTCAGTAACGAGTGATTATCCCTGGCGGGAAAAGTATCCCAGTAGATTGCATATGAGATGGAACATTTCGTTTTTCTGTATGACTTTACGTCTCTTACTACTACTTCAACATTAGATGTACCTTCTTTACTACATTTTTCATTCCTTAACTGTTAGAAAGGAGGAGTTGAGTATAATATTTGGTAGATTTAAGCATTAATCTACCAAATATTAAGAAGATAAATAAATTGGATTTTGGTGGCCCAAAAAGACAAACAAGGCAAAAGTTATTTTGTAGTTGTTAATTAATAGCATTTATAAAATATTTACTTGTTTTAATATAATATATTAATTTTATTGAAAATGTTTTACATCTTCCTCCGTACAAACTTTTATACTTAATTATTTTTGTGAATACTTTTTGTAATTTAGTTCCTGTAATTTTTGTCGTTTTATTTTTTATGCTGGATTTTCGATTCTTGTATATTCTTGTATTCTTATTCTTCGAATAATTTCCACTGGTGTGGAGATTATTACTGTAAACAGTATTATTCAGAAGCCTCCAGAAAAAATCTACTGATTTATGTTCCAGAAGACTTGTGGTAGTGTAATACTTGTGAAAAATAATTATGCTTCTGTTGTGTGCTTTCGTGCAGTGTAACAGTTACAGATAACAACAACTTAACTTTACGTCCTACATTTACGAGTAAATTTAGTTTGCAATGTCTAGGTTAACATGTTTATTAATAATCGATCTGCTATTAAAAAAAGAGTTTTTAATAGTTTTATTTTGCAAAGTGGCATACCACTAGTTAATATTTTCATTATGTAAATGCAATCTTGAAGCTTATGTAAATTTGTTTTCCATTGTTTCA
Organism: Lycorma delicatula; assembly: GCF_047948215.1. Taxonomy (NCBI): domain Eukaryota; kingdom Metazoa; phylum Arthropoda; class Insecta; order Hemiptera; family Fulgoridae; genus Lycorma; species Lycorma delicatula. Next base: position 106,101,497 of record NC_134456.1, on the reverse strand, counting down.
GTTTAGTTGTTCTTGTGTCATAAGATTAGAACACTACGCTTCACCATAGAAAATAATATCTAATATGTGTATGCTTGAAAATTGAAACTACAGTAAAGAATCGAATATTCGAACCTCTCAGGACCAGAGCCCTTTTGGATAATAGATCAGTAAATTAAACATTTCGTTGTTCAAAATTAATCAAAAGTTTTTATTTCAAAATCATTTCCAATAAACTCTTTAATAAATACAGCACATTAAATCGTTAAAATAAATACAGTGCAAACCGCAGTACGGTAGATTTTATTACTTTATACTATATATTATTACTGCTTTAAAACTGTGTAGCGTCAAAAGCCTTTTCTGATGTCGGTGATTTTATGTTTGTAGCATTCTCTTTCTCTTCATCAGAAGAATCTATTTCGATTTTTTTACGTCCGTTGACAACTGTCTCGTCGCTGAAAACCAGGATCAGCTTCGTCCAACTTTAACCATTCATTAACTTCTATGTACAATTCTCAAGTGATCTATTTCAGCTTTTCAAGAAAGGGGACAAAACAAAACCGGATAACTACATAGGGTAAGGTTTAAAACCCAATCCAATGTGAAATCCGAAAAGAAATGTCAGATCCCTTCATCATTAAAACTGGACTAAGACAGGGGAACAGATATTATGGCCACTGACCCTCTCTGCACAATAGAATAAAAATTAATGGGAATGAAATTAGACTGGTTCAGCAGTTTAAATATTTAGGGGAAAATATTGACTGCAAATTTAAAGAAAGATCCACTTGGTAAAACAGAATTTCCAAAGTTAGAAAAGCTCAAGGTTTAACTTGGCAGATCTACAATAAAAATGCTCTTCAGTACACTCTAAAATTCGCTACTACAAGACAGTCGTTCTCCCAGAGGCACTGTACGCCTGTGAAACTGTTTTTCATATTAAAAATTGTTCTCATGAATTTGGAAAAGAAACTATGGAAAATACGTCAGAGAAATTAAGAGGGATCTCAAAGAAATTGGAATGGGTCTGGAGGACGCTTTCAACAAGACTCACAGATTTTCTACAAAAAAGAACCAAAGACTCAAAGTGAAGGAAACAAAGATTAGACCTTCTTTCTCAAAACGCCCAGATTCTCTACACTTAAAAAGTACTGGTAGAACTGGAAGGTTAAGGCAGTGCGTTCTTCGAAGAACACTAGAGATTGATTGACTAAGTGGTCCAATGTATTAATTATAATATTAAATAATTAAAAAAAACATTTTTTTGGAAGAAATTTATGTTTAGCGTTTATTTTAGAAACACAAATTTATATTTACCTTTACTTTAGAAAAAAAATTATATTTAGCAACTATACTTCACCAAAGGTTAGGGGGTCTAACCTAACCTACTCTCAAAAATTTCAAAAACGTTATACTATCTCCTTGTAAAAAATAGTGTTTTACAGGTACAAAAAAAAATTACAAAACTGCTGCTCTAATTGTTCCTTATTGTTGCTATATTATCGTTCAGGTGAGTGAAAGATTTAAAAAAAATACATATACATTTTTAATCTTCGATGATGGAAATCAGTAGGATTTTTTCTCTCAAAACAATTTTGTATACGATAAAATATAGTTCGAATATCTCAAAAGGCTAACTTAGTTATTGTTGTTGTATAGAGACATATAGAATTTTAAAAAAGTAATATTAAAAATTATATTTAGAAGGTTTGTGTATGCGTGTGTGATGAGTACGAATGAAATACACTTTTACTTCAGGACGTTTCACAACTTTGTCTGCTGCACCGAGTAATTGTAGTTTCCCTACACACTGCGACATCTAATGGTGGCTTAGCAACTAGCAAGACCGTTACATATTACGCGCCAATATTGTATTTTTCTTACATTTTTTAAATTTAAATTGAATGTTTATTTTTAATAAATTTTAAATAAAATAAAAAAAAATGTTTATATATATATATATATATATATTTTTTAATATATAACATTTTTATATTACATCACTTTTTACTTCCTTGTACGAAGTAATGGAAGTATTGCGATCTCGAAAATGTTCGGTTTTCATATTTCAACGGAAATATCCGTTTTGACTATTCCTGAATCCATTTTGACTAGTTCGGCATGACGTCCGTACGTAAGTACGGACGTACTCGAATGTATATATTTCGCATAACTCAAAAACGATAAACCGTAGGATGTTGAAATTTTTATTTAGGACTATTGTAACATGTAGTTATGCACCTCCCCTTTTGATTGCAATGGACTGGACCAAAAGTGTCTAAAAAAATCCCTTTTGATGTTTTAATTTTTCTTAACTGCAGTAACAAGTTTATTGAGAGCTTTTCAACAATATGGTTCCACAGTTATAGCCAAATAAAATTTTTATTAATGAATTATTAGGATCTTACAAGGGAAAGGCATATCGGTTAAATCCGACTTCATCTCCTTTTTTTATCCTTTTAATTTTAATATATTGATGTATTCATAATTATAAACCTCTGTAAAAAAATGTTTATAATAAATAATAATTCAATAATAGCAACAAAAAAAAAAAATATGAAAAAATATTAGAAGTTAGTAATGAAAGAAAATTTTATGTACGTTTCATCTTTTAAAAATGTATATATGTAATTTAACAGGCGTACAAGGAAGTCATGTGGTATCCACATAAGCTTTTTCATAAATTCCATTTATATGTATATAATTTCTTTGAAAATTCATATACTTTATGAGCATATTAACCGCTGTGTTAATTGATGTATTATAAATTAAATAAACACCAAAACACAGTTATAATAGATTAAATTTCCAACAGTACTTTCGCGAATTACTCGCATCATAGGTGGTGAAGATATGGTCGAAATGATTAAATGAAAACATAAATCATTTTTGAATAATTAAGCATAAAATCAGCTGAAAGTGAGTTATGATGCATTATGAGTGTTATTTTCAATAGTTTTACTATCTTTGATTAAAGTATCGCTTTCAAAAATTACTTAGATCATTTTATGTTTTTTTGTATATATTTATATATACTATATGCACACAAAAACATATACTATATATACACACAAAAACATAAAATTATCTATCTATATATATATATATATATATATGTAGTAAAAATGTACAGAAATATCCCAAATATACTGAATATCTCGTTTATTATAGTCGGGATTGGAAAATTTACAATCATTCTTCAAACATTTTTTTACCTTTCTTCATCTTCTTTCAAGGCCGAATTTCAAAAATCGAGAAATTGGTTTATTGTGACTAAGATTACATTTACCCAAAAATCAGGTTGATGAGAAATTAAAAAACTAACAGGGTTTAAAAAATTCAAAAATCAATTTTAACCCTTGAAACTCGCGGAATGAAACTCAAAAAATCTATAAATTGGTATCTAGATATTAATCAATCAGTTCAAACCCAACTCACACAGTGATTCACGCTAACACTTCATTAAAGTTTGTGCTTCAATCGGCAAAGTTTCACTTTTCTACTTTCTACTTTTTCTTTTTTTTCATTTCTTGTAGATGAAATATGTCCAAATATCAGTTTGCCAAAATATATTTAAACAGATTGTTTCTAAAATGGGCTGGCTATATTTTTTCGGTTTCTACTTGTAAAACTAAATAAAAAATATCGTTAGGGAAAATAGTGATTTCTTTTTTGTTCTCCCCCTGTCCGCCATTTTGTTATTTTTATATAAAAATTTATTTTTCAAAGTCAGATAGACGGATTACATTAATATTTGGTAAGTGTCTGAGTAATAAAGTCTTGAAATTAGAAAAAAAATCAGTAATTAAATACCTTCGTAAATTATAAAATGGCGGCTCTGTTTATTTTTCAATCCGTTCTATCTCCGTAAATATTAGTTTTATCATAATTTATGTTATTGCTAAAGTATTAAGCCTTTTATTTTGAACAGAATAACTTTTATTTTTGAAAATCGGTTAACAAATTGCCGAGTTATGACAAAATTGATGTAATCAGAAGTCTGTTTTCATTTCCTCTAATTTACGTTCAATTCAATGAAACATTAATTGTTTCTATTTATTTTTTAATTCTGGTATTTGAATTAGTATCAAATTAAATAATAATTTTCTCACAATAATAGACCTAATAATTTATAACGCAAAATTACATCATTTTCACCTACAACTCGACTATTTGTTAACCGATCTAAAAAAATAAAATGTAATTTTGTTCAAAATAAAAAGCTTAATATTTTAGCAAAAACATAAATTTTGATAAAACTAATATTTCTGGAGATATAACGGATTAAAAAGAAACATAGCCGCCATTTTGTAATTTGCGAAGATATTTCGTGACGTCGTAACGTCTCGCAGATTGATCCTATTAGAACTCATTTTTAGCTGGTCTTGCTCTAACTATTTATACGGCTAGCGTCTTTACTTGCCGGACTGGACCTAAGTCGAAGAGTGAGAACAATCAACCGAGGTTTTATGTTCCCATGAATTCCAAACCTAGTCTCTTCTCACCGTATAACAGGTGATCATTGTGTTTTAGCGGCAGTATAACAAAAAACAATTGTAAAACGCACCTATTCTTTACAAAACGGGAATAATTGATAGGAATCCGTTACTCAAGCCCGCTATACCGGTATTGTCACAATATATATATGTATATATATATATATATTTTTATGTATTTTAATTATTATTATTATGTATCTATATTATATATCTGTTCATTATTACATTTGTGTACAATATAACATTCTATTGCACTTCATTTTTTGTAATATTAATTATGCTAACTTGATGCTTATACAGTTAGCACATAATCTTGAAGTTATAAAATGACCTTGAGTATATTGCCGAACAATAATTGAATTCTATACGATACTTCCCATTAATCTAAATTTCAAATAACAAATAATAAATATTATTTTCATTACTTAGGAAATTATAGATTATTTTGAAATGCAAATAACTGATTAGATTACAATCGGTCAAATCAATTTCTTTTGTTAAGAATAATTCTTTTTTAAAAATAATTTTATTGCTAATGTAAAAAAAAAAGTTGATTATTCTATTATATAGATATTTTTTGCGTTTTTATTTATTTAATTTCAATAAAAATTAAGTGTTTAATTCCATTAACTTATGGAATTTTTAATTTCATTTGTAGTAATTATATATGAAGCCGAAAGTTTGTCTGTCTGTTTGTTTATTCTCGCATCACTCGAGAACCAACCGACTGATTGCTTTCAAATTTATAGGATACATTTGTGTTTCCCAGGGAAGGTTTTAAGCCACAGACCAAGGCCCTAGGACTCTTGAGAGTGAATTTATCAAAGATATTCATTTAAAAAAAAAATTATGAATTTTTAGTTATAAAAGGTATGTACTTTAGTTTCCATAGTTACCAATATTCTGTATGGTAATTTTATTTCTTTTTCAGTTTCTATAAAGCCTGAATACTTCAATTGTTATTTATCAGTATTATTCTCACAACCATGAGAGTACCAGGGAGCGGAGAAATAAAATATTAATAGAAAAAAATAAAATAAATCCTAAGCAATCATCTATTGGTATTCTGGTGTCATCCAAAGTTGCTACAATGACAGTTGTATTAAAATTACATAAAATACTTTTATCATTTATACGAGTTTTTTTGTATTTAAACTTTTCATTTGTCTTTTTCTATCATTTTAATTATTTTAATAAGGTTTTCGTTTTACTTTCTTGGAATCGTAGCTCTAGAGCTATGTTGCATGAAAGAATCAGCCAAAACGTAGGGTATAGGTTTTTTGTATTATTTTAGTATCATGACCCAGGGACCCCGAAAAATAAAAAAGTGGGGGTAATGTTACTTATTTAAGTAGGTATGCATATACTTACGTAAATACATACGGGTGTTGGCCAGTTTAAACTGTTAATAACTCAACAGTTAATAACTTTTGTTAAAAAGTTATTAAAGTACAGACTCGTTCATATGGACTAATTTGTTGTTAAAATTTGGGGTCAATATCTCCAGAGGGTGGGATAGTTTCTTCGGAGTCAATTGTCGTAAAATTTTGCAAATGCAACCCCGTTTTACATTAAGCTCAGTATATGCGTATATGGTTATCTTTTAAAAAAAAATGTACTCCTAATTTTCTCCCCCTTTCCAGAAAATCGGAAATATCTCTTTATTTATTGCATAGTTTAAACAGAATTTTTTTATGCCTTCCTAAGCATAGAAGTAGTGCAAATTATCCCAAAAAAATACTTTTGTGCCAATATTGGTGGGTAGGGGAACCGATCAGAGTTTAAAAATATTGATTTTTGGAATTAATTTTTTTTTTTTTTGTTTTAGTTAAACTTTTAATAATATTACAATAAAATTTCATCTTAATTCATCCCTAAAAAATAAATCATAGATAACCTTTTATTGGTTGTATATTTTTCAGTGAATTTTTTCATAGTTTTTTCCATTTAATTCAGTAAACCTAAATAAATAAAAATATTTTCTTGGGAGGTGATTTTGGGGGTGGGGAGTAGAAAATTAAAAAAATATAGATTTTTTCGAATGGTAAAATTTTTTCAAGTACCCATTATTTTTCAGTATATAAGAATAAATATCCAATACAAGCAAACTAAACAACTTTGTTGTAGCTTTATTTATTTCATAAATTTATTAAAGAAAAATAGAAAAACTACCGAATTTAAAAAAAAAAAAACAACGTAAATAATCTAAATATTCATTTTTATATTCAAAAGACCATTTAAACTAAGCCTTATATTATCTAACTTTAATTTAAATATATTTAGATAGTTCTAAATGTTTACTCGGATTAGTCTGTGTTATGTACTTCACCACAAGAATATATATATATATTCTTACTAGCTCAGATACTTTCAAGGAAATGTGCGTCTATCATTAGTTTTAACTATGTTTAATTAGTCTTTAATATACAACCTTTATCCATTTTATTTGCGTAATCGTGGATTGCTGTCCATTCTATTCGCAAGAGGTAGTAAGAAAATTTGAAGCTATTACTTCTAAATGAGAAAGCCAGTGGTTTACATCTGAACCACCGGACTTTTATTTTAGTTAACTTCTCCCAACTTTAAGCAAAAGTGAAAGTGTTTTATAAATTTTCTTTAATTTAAAATATAAATACGTAAAAGAAGCATAATATTACATTTTTAGGAATGTGTTCTGTTTCTAAAAGTAAAGAGTATATTTTTAGAAAACATAACATCTTAATAATAGAGTTTTTTAGTAATACAATTTTATACAGTTTTGTAAATTTGTCAGCTACGTATCTTTTTTTTTGTGAATTTATATATAAAGTACAAGTAGTGTTAATTTTATTTTGGTCTTATAATTTCACTTATTTTTTCCCCTCGTAGAAGATCAATATTAGACGTGGGAGCAGAATAAAATTTTCAAATGTTTCTGCTTCAGTTTCTCATTATTATATCAAAGATTGAAAAAGAAACAACCCATTCTCTAAAAGAGAATAGAAGAGTAATGTTTGGTAGGCAGTTGTAAACACGCAACAGGTAGAGGTACAGCCGTCTTCATAATTGTTTACACGTTGAATAATGGTCTAAATTGTACAGGCCCCTTTAGTGTGAGAACACATACCTGATTATAGATCACAACGATGTAATGACAATAAGGCATCCTCCTGCAACAGGTTTCACACTTTACTGTGTGAAACCTGTTAATAATAATTTTGGTATGCTGCGTGAATTTTCTTATATATTATAGCTTTGCATCTGAACAAATAATTTTTCTAAATCTTAGTTTTAATTAAAGCAAGAGTAGTTTAATGTTGAAAGTACAGTCCTTATAAGGCTTTTACGAAACAATTTCTCACTGTCGTAGAAGTAACCTGCTTTATAGCCATACGAATCCATAAAACTGGATCCAACATGTCAGTTATTTTAGAAAGCTCATCAGCACCCTTTTTTCATTGTTGACAGTAAGTACCGTAACACCATTTTTCTATACTGAATTTTAAAGTTCTGGATGATCAAGCGGTTGTCATGCTATAGTATTATTTGGGGGAAGAAAAATCAGTCTTACATTTTTTAAGCTAATATTAGGGTGGGATTTTGTATCGTTCAAAAATAGAATTTCCCATTTTGTCTTCCCATTTTAAGATCAAAACTTAACAATCAGTCCATCATTATGTCTCTAGTCATCCAAGAGTTTTTCTGTGAATACCATTCATCAATGTCTAATGTTCATGCCGTTAAAACATTGTGACTTGCAGCTTTGCCGATTGTTAATGGTTTTTCAAATTCACTCGAACATATTCACAGACAACATAATAGTCAGTCTTTCTTTTGATATTTTCCCTCCTGTACATTTTCCTCTTTCAAACGCATTGTTTCGCGTAGAATACCCCGGAAAAAAAGACCAGTCTCATCACATTAAAAATGTTTCTTTCATTATAACTCACGCATATTTCATTTAAACTTTCCTTTTACTCAGATACCAAATTCTCATCTACTGCACCAGCATCACCACAAACATTTTTTTAATGAAAATTATGTCTAATTAGGAATTTATCTCACTAACCCCTTGATGCTGTAAATTCATCGTAACTGAGTTCTTTAGCAATTTGTAGAGTTTTCTCAAATCAAAGTTCCAGAAACTGGAGTGTTATAAGTACGAGCCTTGCAAAACTACTAAGTCAAATTGTCAACCGCTAGGCCTGGCATTTTAGGAAATGCATGTTTGTTTAACTGATTGTAATTTTCAGTGTATGAGATATATATATATATATATATATATATATATAATAAATATTTATAGAATATATATATAAATATATTAATGGCAATTTAAATTTAAATATAATTATAGAATACTCTTAAATATTTAAAACTTTAAAACAAACAAAAGTAATTGTTATAATCCTTTTAATTATTACCGACGAATAAATTTATCAAAAAATATTTAATTATAAAATTAAAAAAAAAAAAATCAGTTAAAGGATTTATAAATAACAAATTTTATTATTTATAGTAATCCATGAATGTAAAATTATAATGCGAAGAGAAAAATTGTGAAAGAAAATTCTACATGTGAATGGCAAATAGAAATTTAAAAATTTTTCCAGAAACATTTACAAACACATAAAAAATACAAAAAAATTCTAATTATATTAATCATCTAATTATCGAAAATAATTACACATTTTCAAGTACAGAAAAAACACATATGCGAGTATTAGAAATCATTATACACAAATATAAATCCCTTACTCTAGAGAAAATACGCTCAAAAGAAATATAATTAATGAGCAAATATAATTTGAATATGATGACTATTTGTAATACGAAGCAAACATACTTATATAATCTGTGTAATTTTTTAACTAAATCTTACATTAAAACATTTTCATGAATAAGAGATTCCTAAGGAAGTACTAAACGTGAAGGGGGAAAGAAGCGCTAGAAGAGCGTTGACGTTAGGAATTTACTTAAAATATGAAGATAAGAATCCTTTTACGCCACTGATTTATGCACCGGCGTAAAATATGTTGTGTATGTTGTCTAAACCGTAGGCACACAGATGAATAAAATTCTGCTTGTAATATTTTTTTACATAATTTAAAACAATATCCTCTGCTTTAATCAGGAATAATAAACATAAATTAGCTGTTTCGTTTTTTCTGATGGATTAAATAAATTTCAGTTTCAGAATTGATTTTGTGTACTAGACATCAGAATAAACAAAATATATTTCAAACTGGGTTTTTTCTGAAATTTTATTATAGAAGTAAAATATTAATACTATACTAACATTTCCATTATTTGCGCTTCATTACTATTATTAGTAAACTGTTTTAAATAAATATATTAGAAAATGGAATAAAAACAACTGCACAAAACTTATAAATTGTGTAAGATATAATTTTATTGTTAATTTTTATTTCATTTTTGGCTTTCTTAACAACTTTCTTAATTTAAAGATTTACAGTATGAATCAGTTATATGATTACAATATTTTACTTGATATTGCTAAGGAAAATCTCTTTTCCCCAGCCAATATTTCATAGAGCGAATACTAGAGTCTGGTTTAAAACTATGTGCAAATTCACATAATTTGTTTTTTTTTTTAATAAGATAATTATTATTATTATATTTTCTGCTAAGATCATTACAATTTCTATGTTGAGTACTGTTCACATTTCTTAGCTTCATTCTTTTATTATATGTTGATGCATTTCGGAGCAACTCCAGTATCCATACTTATTTTACTGGTATTTTTAAATTTCAATCTTGATCATTATTTCTTTTTATGTTAGGTCTAAAAAAATTAATCGTTTCGTGTTTCTCTTTTTCCATCGTATATTTAATGTTATAGTGAAATTTGTTCATTTACTGCCAAATATTTACGTTTTATTATTTATTTATTTTTTAATTATTAATAGAGTGTCATCCGCGTACCTAATATATTCCAAAGAACTATATTTTTTTCTTGATATCTGGTTTGTTTTTCTCCCATATTCTGTTGGAATACTTCGCTTTGTATTGCTGATATTGTGTTGACCATGCCGTACCTTATTATTAAATTTAAATTGGTTTTGTGAAAGAATTGTTTCTAAAGTTTTAATAATTTTTATCTTCAAGTTAAGATTTATCTTAAAATAATACAATACAAATAATACAATTCTGTAACCTTCCGTTATTCTTATACTTTTTAATTTTTCCGCTACTTCGATTTAATTTTTATTATATATTGGTTTTTCAATATTCTCTTGTTTATTTGCTAAATATTTTTTTAATCTCTACGCTGGCGCATTCGTTTAGTTTGTTATAGGTCTTATCGGTAAATTTTCTTATCTTATTATAGTCTTAATCTCTTATCGGTAAAGTGTGTGTTCTCAAAATTGGTGTACTCTCTTTTCTGTTTAGTCTCCGGAACCACCGTAAGGTATTACTTCAGAGGATGAATGAGGATGATATGTATGAATGTAAATATAGTCTTGTACAGTGTCAAGGTCGACCATTCCTAATATGTGTGGTTAATTGAAACCCAACCATCAACGAACACCGGTATCCACGATCTAGTATTCAAATTCGTAAAAGTAACTGCCTTTACTAAAATTTGAACCTTAGAACTCTCGACTTCGAAATTAGCTGATTTGCGATAACGAGTTAACCATAGACGAGCTCGGTGGGCTATAACTGGTATACTCGGATTCATATAATATACTTTTAATCTTTTTCTTTAATTATATTTTAAGATTTTTTTAATAATTTCTTTCTGATGTATTTCGGCTCTGTTGGTATAATTTGTACTGCATTCTCTGTATCTCTAATGTTTAGTTCAACATTGTTGTCAATTTTCGAACTTTTTATATTATGTTTTTGTCCTTTATTTACCAATTCAAATTTATCTTTATTTAAACTTATATTTAACTATGTTAACAATTCTTTGGTAGAGTTTAATTTTCCTATTTTTTCCCCGTTTCATTTGTGTCGTTATGGTTGGTTAGCCTATAAAGTTTTTTTCTTAATATGTATATTTTTCTTCGGTTTCTTTTTTTATAATACTTTTTATTTATTCTATTATATTAATTACTCTGTCGACTAAAACGTTCCGATTGAATTGCAAATGTAAATGCATTAATTCTTTATTAAGTTTTTCTTTTTTACAATTTATTTTAAAATTTGTTTTCTAAATTTATCATCCATATAATACAGAAAAATATTTTCGAATTTGATCAGTTGTTAATAAAAAAACAAATATAAAATTTTTGTCCGTGTAAGCGTGGTTGAGATTTTATTTCTGTATTTTTTAATTTTTTATCTTTCATTTTATAGTATCATTTTTATTTTAACATGAATGGGGCCTCGCAAAAAAAAAACTGTTAATCATATGGAAAAAAGATCGTTCGAAAAAACTCAAAAAGCTAAAAACTGACTTTATAAGAATAAAAATAAATAAATAAGGGTTAATGACATTATAAATAATAAGGGATAAATAAATAAAGCCTAATAGATAAATAATAAGCTAATGGATCTAAGAAGTTGATGCCCATATATACTAAAAAAAATTCAGAAAAGCGATGTCGCGTAAATACTACCGAACATGGGAGCTAAGAAGGTCTGGGTGCTGGCATATGTATAATTGTTTTACCTCAACTTCGCTAATCAATTTTTTTTGAAGTTACGGATGAAAATCCTTTGAATGTACAAATAAAATAATTAGCTGAAAAGATTGAATCTTTTTTATAAATCTGAATTTTGACTTCCAATTGAGTGACATTGTATAAAAATCCAGTAATTACTAATTATGTTGACAAAAAAAATTATTAACTTTAAAATCACCTAGTCGACCACGTGGTTTTTTTAAAAGTAATTTCCATTGATATTAGCTGGAAGAAGAAATATTCTTAAGGACCACCGTAGGAACTTTCTCGATAATTAAATAAAAATCAACAAAATCGGTGTGTTTGATAGTGAATAAGCTTTGAACGTTTATAAAAATACATTCGGATTAATGAAGAACCACTTCCTTTCTTTTAAGTTGATAAAAATGTAGCATCAACAGTGCAGAAAAACTTACATGTGACGAAATAATTTTTTAAAAACGATTCAATTTATGTAATTACAGACAAAAATCCTGTAGGATAAAGAATATTAAAACTGAACTTTTCAACTCGTTGACCTGTAAGTTTTGTAATACAAAAGAAAGCCGATGTAAACATGGTTTCATCGCCTTCCGGCTAAAACGTTTTCAGTGATACGCTTTTTCTTTTTCATTTTGCTAACTGGGAGAGGGGTCCAATGTTATATTTTCAAAAGACATATAATTTCAACAAAAAAATATCGTAGAAATCTGTACAGAATATCTCAAAACGTGTTGAAGCGCTCCGTATCTTATTCTCTTTTTTAATTCAGTAATTCAGAGTCATTACTTACGTGTTGAAAGTAAAAACATTAAACCAAGGAAATCCTTACTTGATAGAATATATCTTTTGAAATGCATATTAATTATAAAGAACCTAGTATTTTGGATTCCTCATTTTTAGCTTTTCCATCGGAAAATCTCAGGATGTTTCGTTTCTGTCCCTATTTGGTTTAAAAGCAATGTTTAAGTGAAACACAAGTATCCTCTATCACGCAATCCGAGTTCTGAAGAAAAAGGAACAGAAAATTATTTAGTAAACAAAAACCGAGTTCGGCAGTAATAAATTATATTAATTGTGTTAAATATTTTTCGACAATCTTTTTTATAAATCTGACTTTTGACTTCCAATCCCAGCCTATTTAAAAAAAAAACGTAACCTCCATCCGTTTGGTTTTTTTTAATATACTGGGTGTCTTATTTATTATTGATTTTATATCAATTTTAATACGTATTATATTTAAGATGTTTTAACGATTAAAATAAATCAATAATGCATATTTTAGGCTTCGACTGGTGACACAATCCGTCAGGTTAAAATGTAGATATAAATATTACAATATTAAGTACAAGATAATATGTCTAGTTTCCGTTAGGATACTGCTCACTTTGTGTTTGTAGACACAATATTAGCATGACGTCTAATTCCATATAATTTTGTGTAGGAGCCCGGTTTTACAATAGTCACTAATACGTATAATAATTGCTTTATAGATTCTCATATAAGGTACAGGAAGATTGCACCCTTGAAAAATGTCGTTTACCTACCTAAAAGTCAATATCAGAAAATTAACCTAGTAAGTAAAATCAGTCTATATTATGCACGTGTACCTCAAAAAGGGATAGATCTACATTACTTAGTTGATTTATATAATCTGTCTCAAACTTTCTTACGGTTGAAATGCAAGTAAAATATCTGAGTATAAAAGGCGGTAGTCGTAGTTAAAAATTATTTTGGCTGTATAGCTAGTTAACATAGCTACTGAATGAAGGTGTCTATTAAACGGCTAAATAACACGTGCAATTCTGTACATGTTCAGCACGGCTTAGCGTGCTGAAGACGACTGGAAGTTATCTCATATTCACATTCCGTAAAAAATCTAATACGGTATGTTTGTTTTTAATGGAAATGGTAATCATTTCTGTGAATGATTCGCGTTTTATTTCAGGTCGGACACAATCATACGGTGATAGATGGCTAACATATTTGCCAGCATACGGTACTCCTATTCTCCGTTTGAATATCTTGTCTGTAGAAGAACACCGAAACACCGTCTCGTCAAGTTTCTACCATATTATGACAATTTCATATTTCATAAGTTTAGAAGACCAGCAGTAGACATCAAAACTCTTTTCTTAGTCGCTTTCTTCCTCCTCTATTGTTTCTTAAATACGAGAGCTATTCAGAAAGTAAGGAACGTTTTCACCTGATGCCGCCAGGCACACGCCAATCGTGTATATATTTATATATTGGCGTGTTCGGCACCTCAGTCAGCGTCCAGCCGTGACAACGGGAACATCTCCGCACTGGCCATTTTTTTTTTATATACAAATTTGAAATGTGTGCTGCAATCGAAAATCCCGCCAGTTGTGAGGTGCGGTCTGTGATCGTTTTTTGTTGGCAAAAAACTTAAAACCAATAGAAATTCATACCAATAGAACTGTGTGAAGTGTACGGGAACAACGTAATGAGTGAAAGTTCTGTCAGGAAGTGGTGCATTCAGTTTAAAAATGGCCGAACAAACGGTCACGATAAAGAGAAGAGTGAACGTCCGAGCATTGTGACTGACGATCTGGTCTCCAAAGTTGACGAATAGATTCGTGAAAACCGCCGTTTCACAATAATTGAGCTTTCTCTATATTTCTCACAAGTTTCACGGACTTTATTGTTTGAAAGCTTTCTGAATAGCCCTCGTATTTATGTTTTTAATCGCTTCAGGTAACTGAGAGGAACTATAATTATTCTAAAAAATATCTGAAAATTTTATATCGTTTGAAACGGTTAGTTTAGAAATTATTTCGTAAGAGCTGGTATTAGTTTCATTCACTGCATTTTAAACGCAAGGAAAACCTTAACGCACCGTTGGATATATATACCGTTTTCGAAAATATCTTCTTTCTTTCATTGAAATTTTAATTCTTAAAATGATACTCAACCCTTAACTTACTTCTTACATTTTTCTCTAATTTCATTTGCTTTACTAAAAGCATTAAAATCTGTTTTATTTAAGCATACGTACTAAATACAGTGTTCAGTAAGTGCAGTAATAACAGCTTTGGAAACGTTGCATTTGTTACAACTGTTTTAAGAAATTATAAGTATTCGTTACTTTTGAATAATCTTTCATCACATGTTATGTTTTATTAAAAGAACAAAAATTAATATCTTATATACTTATTTCTTTTTTAATTATGTACTAAAAGCAGATATATTGTTAGGCTAACTTTAATCATATTAATATACATATAAAAATTAAATTATTATAAAATAAGGACAAAATGAATGTTATTATTAATGTCCAAATGAACTTTTTTCATTAGTCATTAACAGTAATTAAACATTTTTTAACGGTATTTTTTTTAAATTAATATTCTAAGATTGAGCTGTTTAACTTTATATAATCAATTATATCCATCAATCAATCATATCAATATATATCATCAATTGTTAAAAAATAGTAATAAGAAATATAACGCTTTTCAATCGTTTAATGTCATCATCGTTGTCTAACATATTCAAAACAAGGGGATTTAGAGGTCTACCTAGTCTAACCGTGTATTTAGAACTGAAACGGTCAATGTTATCCCGAAGATACGGAATCCCAGGTAGTCATGTATTTCTGAATTCCAGATGAACAAACAAATATTTATTCTTGTAAAAAACTTTCATCCTATACGTTTATATCGGTTTCAAGAAAATCTTAACTTAAAAGCTAAGTGTGTTAATTTTTATACTATTATGCGTGAGATGACGATCCAAATCCGTTTCAAAATACTTTGCATCCCGATACTGGAGCGAGCGTAAAATAAAACAATAAAAACTCAATTATGAATAATGACAATAACATGTATATATTTTGATTACATTAAACAGTCACCTTCCTGTGATTTTGTTGGGTAACGCTAAGAAGTCGTGCAAAATAGATCTTTACCTCATCTGTATGCCAGTAATAATATTATATGTCCACATATCTTTTTAAATTTATTAAATGTGTTTTGGGTTTGTACATAATAAATATATGTGTTAAAATACTATCGAAACTCAATTACAGCTACAGTTTTGTTAATTTACTTTTGTACTACAAAATGTATTGTAATATTATATAACTAAGCTGTCAGTCTTTCCAAATAACTTATTGTAGTTTTATCAGGTATTAATTAAAGTAGTATATACCTGCGAATTAAAAAATAGCACTCTGTATTAAAATAGCTCTAATAATCAGTATACAGGAATGTATTATATGTTATTAATAATAACCTGGACTCGGTTAGCTGTGGTGGGTGTCCTTGGAATCTTTTCCGTGGAGTCACATCCGTCGTTGGCACTCCTCTTCGGCCTACCTCTTCACGCTGATCTATCTCGCCTAGCCTAGAGCACGATAGTACCTCGCCAGACCTACTTCATCCAAATCCAAATCCGACGCAGGGAAAAAAGCATTCCGTTTTATATCGTATTATTTAATAATTATCGTTACAATCGAGGGTTATCCGATTATACATATTTCATATTAATCAAATCAATTTTTTTTTGAAAAAACAACTCGTTCAGCCTCGAACCTAACTGGCACAGTCGATAGGACACCCTGAAGACAATTCCTAACTACAATTGGACTTTAGTTTTTGAACGGTTAGCAGAAAGGATTAATAGTGTAAGTGCACGCGAAGTTACCAAAATTTCTGAAATTTCATAAGGAAAGAAAGATTATAGCAATATTCAATAGTGTGCTGGCCTCCGTGGTGCGAGTGGTAGTGTCTCGGCCTTTCATCCGGAGGTCCTAGGTTCGAATCCCGGTCAGGCATGGCATTTTCACACACGCTACAAATCATTCATCTCATCCTCTGAAGCAATACCTAACGGTAGACCCAAAGTTAAAAAAAAAATTCAGTAATGTTAAGTGCACACGAAATGACCAAAATTCGGACAATCCGACTTCGGTAGACGAAGAAGAAGAACATCCAGCGAAAGTAATCGTGTAAATTTTTCTACAACTGCATCCATTCGACGGAGCTTGGGCATTACCTCGTCGACTAAATCTACGAAGACAACGGTCCTAATCGACGGAGTTTTTGCATTACTGGTCGATCTGCTGCTTCTTTTGGGGTTACTTGCCAAAAGAAAAAGCAGTCAAATCTGCAAAGGAAAAAAGTGTAAGTTGATAAAATTAATTTTTTGAGTAAAAGAAAAATACAATTGATTGAATATGATGAAATATAATTGGATTGATATAATTCAATATAATAATAATAATAATAATTATTATTTTGATTTTATAAAAAATTTGGAAAGTCCATAGATAATAATATTATATTAAGGTGACAGTTCCAGTACTGAAAAAAAGAGTATTTGGACGAGGTACCCGATTTTCCTGTCATTATTATTAAATCAATTTATCTCCTTACGTGATAAATTAGTTGCAAAGTTCACACCTTTCAACTTCTATGAAAAAATACAAATATTACGTAATTTACAAATAAGGAATCTGCAATTGCCAATGTGTGAATATTTAAGAAGATTAGCGTTAAAGAGTTCTGTTACGTGGTTTACAAGAACCACTTGAATCATTAATGAGGACCAAAAATCCAAATTTGTTAGAAGAAGCGTTGAGTATGCTTACCAACGACTTCAAATTTAAAATGAGTAAATATAATTTTCATAGTAATAGTAACGTAAAGAAAATCACTACTGCCAACAAATTCTGTAACTTTAAAGTTCAATCACCCGCAACCAAATTTTAACCAACGACATCCATTTCAAAACTAAAAATGCCAATTCAAAAGACCACAAGAAACTCCTATGAGTATGTCAACCAGAAAGTCCGTAGAACCTTCCCAAATTAATAAACACCCCAAATTAAATCATATAATAGGAAATAAAGAGGTAGATGAAAACATATTAGAGCTGAAAGAAGAATTTGAAATCGATAATTTATTTACAAAAAGAAAATTAATTTTGAAGACGAGAATAATGAATTAGACGAGGAATATGAAAACGTTTATATTCCATATGATATTAAGATGTAGGTTATGATTTTTATTTTCAAACGAAATTTGTTTTGGAGAAGAAAACGACGAATTTGATGAATATGAAATCGTCGGGATTTTGGAAGAGATAGGTTATGATTTAGGTAAATGATAGGTAATGGAAATCGATCATATTTTAGGAGATATGAACCTCGGAACAAAAATTTCATAATAAATTCATATTTAGCAAAGGAATCTACTCTAACATTTTTAAGTTTATATCATATAATATTCATAGATTCATATCTATTCATTGTTATTTGAATAAGTTGTATTAAACTATTTTAATTATAATAAATTGTATAATCTTAATAGCGAAGAAAATTTTGTAACAGACAATAGTATAAGTATAGAAATCTAAGTAATTACTTTGAATTCATTAATTATTTAAAAATATTAATCAATGAAAAACTTAACATAATATTATTAAAAAATATTATGAAGAGTTATTAATAATTGAATTTAATGAATTAAGAAATAAGAATATAAATAATTTTAACGAATTAAGTAATAAGTTATGAATGAAAATGTTCCTAACTTGCAATAGCATTACGACCATTGCATCCTAATACAATATTTACAAAAGACTTGTTTAATAAAATATAAAAATGTTCAACATATTACGTAAATCAATTGCCAATAATGCCAAAATTAAGTAATGTAAGAGAATTTGGGAATGTTTTGAAAGTTAGTTGTGAAAAACTTTTTGTAAATGCCCATGGTCGAAGAAAATTATAAAGACAAAGAAAGGATTAGACTATGTATGTAACTATTATACCAAAAATAAAATATTTATTAAAATGAAAAGTCAAAAGTGATAGAACTAAATAATACACGTACTTGTTATAATAATATATCTATAATAAATATTTATATTCAAATTAAATAATAACGCAAGAAAATTAGAAGTGTGAAAAAGATATTGTACTCTTATTAAATGGTAGAGGAAATAATTGTAAGAATATAACACGTGATTAATGAAAATATTGTTAAATAAATAATAGAATTACCATACTTTTTGGAGTAGGAGTTACGGGCATCTAAATTTATAGATATAAGTGAATTAAATTTTAAAGAGGCACAGCATACAGAAATAACAGTTAAGTTAAAGACTATAGATATTGGAAAATAATTTTTCGGTTATTAAGTAAATTAATATTACAGCTGGAATATCTATTTGGATTATAATATTGTATTTAATTTTTATTGTTCTTGTATTTTAAAATATTTAAGAAGCAAAACCTGTGTTTGCTAATAATCAACAGCTCCCATATGTTTTATTTTGGATGGAGTTATAGTACAGCAAATTGCTGACACGTCTAAGATAAGTGCCACGAGCATCTGGTCATCAATTAATTCTTAATATAATTATTCATATTCAGGAATGTAACATAGATGTAGCCTTTTGTCTTTTGTAATGTATTTTTCTTTAGTATTTTTCAAGTTGCTAAGAAGTTAACCTCTGTTAAAATATTCTTAAGATACTCATTCGCTTTTGAATCGTCTTATTATTTAATAATTAATGTTACAATGGAGGGTTATCCGAATTGTACATATTTAATTTTAAATAAATATTAGTTATGTAATAAAAATAAAATATTTTTTTAAAAACACAAATCTTTGAGTCTCGAACACACACACACAAACACACACATATATATATATATGTTCGAGATGTATATTATATTCCAGTATATTATGTTCGGTTGTTTTACAGAAAAAAAAACCACTTTGAATAGAACAACAGTATTTTCTGTTTATTTCATTTAAATTAAAATTTAAAAAACTTAGTTGCTAATTAATACGACTTGTGAAATTCAAGTTTTTTTTCTAGAAATAAAACCTTATCCTCAACGTTCATATTTGAATAAAAAAAATAATAATACTGTGCTGCTGTAATCGACCAATAAAATAAGATAATAAAATTACTGTACTGTACTAAAATGGAATAAAATCAATGTAAGCTATAAAAATATTAACCAAACTACAGTATTCAAGAATATTAGTTGAAGTTAGTTTGTGGAGGGTTAACACCGGCTTTTACGAAACAATTCCTCACTGTCGTTGTAGTAACCTGCTTATAGCCATACAAAACCATAATACTTGAACCAACACGTTAAAGCTTTTAGAAAGTTCATCAGCATCGTAACTTTCATTGTTGACAATAAGTACTGTAAAATCTTTTTTCTGTACTGAATTTTAGACTTCTGAATGATCAAGCGGTTAACATTCCTCAGTAGTATGTAAGAAATATCAGTTTTACGTTTTCTAAGTTTACATAAGGGTAGGATTTTACATTATCTAAGAATAGTATGACTTTCCTATTTTGCCTTCCCATTCTGCAGTCAAACTTTACTAATCAGTCCATTATGTTTCTAGTCATTCAAATTTGTTTATTTGAATATCGTTTAACCTCTAATAAATTTATGTTAACGCCATTAAAACATCGTGGCTTTGTAGCTTTGTCGATTATTAGTGGTTTTTCAAATTCACCTGGACATATCCACAGTCAACATAATTTTCAGTCCTTTTCTGATTCCCTCCTGTGCATTTTTCTTCTTTAAAACAATTGCTTTACTGAGAAAAACCCGGAAAATAGACCAGGTTTATCACATTAAAAATATTCCTTTCATTATAAATCACACATATTTCATTTAAACTTTCATTTCATTCCACTCGGACACCAAACTCTCACCTGCAGCACCAGCATCACCACGAATTCTTTATATGAAAAGTTATGTATAATTCGGAGTTTATATAATAACCCCGTGATACTTTACACTCATCGTAATAGAGTTCTTTACCAATCTAGGGCTTTCTCGTGTATCAAAGTTCCATAGACCGGAATGTTTTTAGTACTATCCCTGCATAACTACTCCAGTCAAATTGTCAACCGCTAGGCCTGGCGTTTTAGGAAATGCACGTTTACTTAACTGACTGTCATTTTCAATCCAATGATTTTAGGATATAAAGTTTGCTTTTTAAAATATCGCATATCTGAATTTTCCAGACATCAAAACGTTTTGACGTATCATACTAACTGACGTCAATTTCGTAGACATTTTTACTGCTACCTTTTTATTTTAGTGTCAAGCTTTTACGATTTTGAGATATTTTAACGACGGTTGTTAAGATTTTTATGGATTTTTAAATAACAATAAATTGAACGTACAGTAAACGTACGTATAGAAAATATACTACAAGAAAAATTAAAGTAGTATATCGTAACACAAATAATATACACGTTTCGTTTTACAGTATACACTGTGCAAGTGTAGTTGCTGTGCAAGCAACTATGACGAATCACACTGTATGATGAACTGATTGAAATAATAACATCGACTTCTAGGCGGGAAGTGGTGACATTCACAACAAACATGTTAGTAGCACGGAATATAAAATTAAACAAGGAAAATTGCGTACGTATAGAAAATGTACTACAAGAAAAATTAAAGTACTATATCGTAACACAAATAATAACACTGTGCAAGTGTATACTGTGCAAGAGTTGTTGCTGTGCAAGCAAATATGACGAATCACGCTGTATGATGAACTGATTGAAATAATAACATCGACTTCTAGGCGGGAAGTGGTGACATTCACAACAAACATATGTTAGTGGCACGGAATATAAAATTAAACAAGGAAAATTACAATTTCTATTCTTGCTGTCCTTTTTTCAGAACTTATTGTGCAGGTTTTATTGGTAAATTTACTCTTGGCGTCCGTTATTTAGAAGGTTCGTTATTGAGAAGTATTATCTACATTAATACATATAAAACTGCAGGGGAATCTAAGTGTCCATTAGTAAGAGGAATCCGTTACTGGAAAGTATCCGTCAAGAGAGGTTTCACTGTATATATCATAATTACAATTTTTCTATTTAACACAATATATAAAAAATATATATATTTTTACTAACGTATATTGTAAATTAATAAAGATAAAATTTTCAGCTTACCTTATTTTACATCCAGTCAGAATATAAAATGTTGAAATATATAAAATAATTGTACGCCTCTAGCCATTGTTACTCGGTGTTTATTTTTTTTTTATAAAGTCTGAGTTTATTTTCAATATTTCTCCCGACTGTTTACTTACATCTTCTAGTTTAAAAATGTTAAAACGTGTGTGAATGTTTATTTTTTATTCAAAATTGTTGAACGATTGATATGAAACAGAATCTATAATAATTTTATTGTTGCTTTAATTTTTAACTTTATACACTTTAATATTTTTATTGTTTATGCTTTCAGTGTACGATTTTATACTTGTGTTAATTAAATATTTAAGAACTTGCCCTTGAAGATTGCAGCTTTAGTTAATGACGTCCAAATACTCAAAACTTGGAACTACATCAGTTACCTAAGAAATTTTTAAATAACCATTTTAAAATGGTTATTTTTTTATAAAAAAAGTTTAAAATATTGTTTTGGCTAAATTTTTGTGGTTACCGTAGATATTTTTCTAGATAAAGTACATCATAGAAGATATCAAATCATTCTATCATAACAAAAGAATAAATGATTGCAAGCGATTATCTTTATTAGCCTTTCACACCAGAAAAATATATTTCTTTTCATTTACCTGTATGTACTGATCTATCCGTATATCTATTTTAAACACATTCACTTGTATATCTTTGGATATAAAATTAATGAATATACTATTAGCTTTTTTTTGCTAAAGCAGATTAAACTCTGCTATATTAATTTCTAATATAACTAAAAATGTTAAAATTAAGTACTTAATTTATTGAACTGTATTTAGTGTGTTGCAGAATGGATTTACTTTTCCAAAAGTAAAGAAGAATTACATGAAACACAAGAAAAGTGATTAATTTATTTAAAATTCTTTACCCTAAAAGGGAAAGCGTGAGTTCATAAAAATACATAAAATATGTTGAATGATTGGTCTAGTGGATGTTAACCACTACACCGATCATTCAAAGATCTTGGTTCTAAATTCTCGGCTTTCTTCTAAATCAGCCGGTCCTAGGTTTAATTCTTGGTATATAATATACCGTATTTAACTATAATAATAGTTAAATGTTTAACTTAGATTCCCACATCATGCAATTTTAAAATTGACATTTTGTGTTAGGGTTATTGCTGTTATTTTAATCACAAAGAATAAACCTATGACACATTTGAAATTTCCGTTTTGGTGACACAGTTTGGAAAAACTTGTACAATGACATTATTACTTAAAGAAAAACGACTTTTATAAGGAGAGAGGTTAAAACATCCATTTAAAGTGTAAGGGTTTAGTAATAAAATATTTAAACTTCTTAAATATTGTATATCTTTGAAGAGTAAACATGTAAGTTAGCTGCACATCCTAGGATAAAATGGATCTCTCCCACCCATACAAACAGGCACACTTCAACATTACATTGTACGATCCATAAGCATTACGTAATTTATAAATGATGCATTCTTATAAATCATTTAGTAAAATAATTAGAGCCACCTTATAATCGCATAGCTCCTAATTCATTCTGAGTTATTAAAAAGAATACTAAAACAGTATTAGTGAATAACATTAATTTTATGCATAAAAAAAATTAACGCAATCCCAAAATTAAAACAATGTCCTCGCCTATCGGGACCAGTTCAAGACCCAGCCCGGTGCACAAACTCCAACATCCATAGTAACGCTTCTCAGCTGACCTCCTTGAAACTCAACGAGACATCCACCCAATACGGATGCGCCCGTCCTTCAGCAATTAATCCGTGAGCAGAGGCGGAACCACTACCGTTGCCACTTTTGTATTCCCAAATGAGAGCCACAGGGAGAGGACATCTAACGTTACGGAGTCTCCAGCCTTCAAGACGTTTCTTTTTTTGTGTCTTACGGCTCTTCTTGTTAATCGGACACTTGGTTGATTGAATTAATTTGAATTATTGACTGATTTTGTTTATTTATATATATATATATTTTTTTTTTTTTTTTTTTTTGGATAATGGCTGAACAAGATCAGCCCGGGGATTTCTCCCCTTCTCCGTGTGAGGTTTTCACTTCGGTTGGGGGGAAGAGATTCAGAAGGTTGAGGCCCTCCCAGGTTATTTTCCGTGAGGTTGAGTCAAAGAGTTGTGATAGGAACAGTCTTATGGAAGTGGCGGTCGAGGAGATCAGGCATGCGGAGCGGCTACTGAGTAAACCTAGAGAAAGGAATAAGCGAGAGGCATCGATCCGGCGGCAGCAGAGGACTGCGGGTGTGCGGGTGTGTTGCAGTCTCTTGAGGCAATGTTGGTATCAAGCCACTTGAGGGGGATGTTCAGCCTTTTGCAGCGGGGTCTCTTGCAGTTGTGGGTGTTGAACCAAACTTTTTGAAGCCGACCGGGAAAGGACGACTGCGTCTTTCTTTCCCGGCTACGGATGAGAAAAATTAATCAAAGGCGGGAAGTAGGAGTTCCTTCTCCTCATGGGAGGAGGCCTTGGATCTGGATCGGGAGTATGCCTCCCTGATGGAAGAGAAAGAGCTCAAAGAAGAGCGATAGACGAGTGATGTGACTTCTGATCTTAGCAAGTGAAGATGGTGTCTAGCTAATAATACGGCTATTCTTCTCCGTTACGATAGGCAGCTTAGTTCTTTAGTCAGCCAACATCTAGATAAGAGTGCAGAGACAAGGTAGTGTTCCCATAACATGGATGGTACTGCTCGGATGGTGGGACTGTTCCGAGAAGTGTTGAAGGATACATCTGAAGAACCGAAGGGAGCACGGTCGACTCAGTTGGACATAGCGAATGAAGCTACACAAACTTATTTCATTGTGTCTGATGTGGCCACTCAAACGACAAATGAGGGTACTCTTGGAATAGATGTGCGAAAAGTTGATCCTCCAGAGATGTTCCAAGGTGGTATTTACGTCCGCTGTGATACTAGTGAAGCTGATGGCCTTGTGTGGGTGGTCGACCTGGCAGGAACGGCAAATTATTGGGCCACTTCGGCATTGTAGCGGGAGATGCCCTGGACGGGCTCGATGCTTCGACCGGGGTCACTGCGGGCTGGTCAGGTTGCTTCTGTCAAAACCCGTGCGATGGATTTGGCCGGTGGGTCTGTGAACGTAGACGGAGTTATTTGGTGTTAGTGGATTCATCTGAAGGTGAGGAATGTTTGGTCAATCGCTTGATGGAATCAGCTCGGTTGGTGTTGGGTGAGAATTCCAGTGCCTGCTTTTGTGGGCCTCACGGGAGAGTGGAACTTCTTTTATATCGAGTGACTAAGTACGTGGCTCGGAGCCGCTCTTGTAAGCTCCGGGCGCACACAGATATGTCATCACTGGGTACCACAGTGGGTAGAGTCACGGTGAAGAAACCAACAGGGTCCCCAACCGCGACATCTCGATTCCCCCCCCCCGAGGGGAGAAGATCCCACCTCGTAGCGTGTCCGGTCGCTATACCACCCCCTCCGTTCCTAGCCAGTAGTGGCTTTAACGGAGGACATCTTCTCGCCCTCAAACTGATTGCACACCACAGCTTTCAGTCCAGGCCCAGCAGAGATGCCATCAGCATCGATGCAGAGATGACATCTGCATCGGTAAAGTTCACCCCGAGATAGTTTTTGGTGTTTATGCCTTCAGAATGAAGACAACGGACACCTGCAGCTACCACGTCGCCCTCAGGAACTAAGCTAGAAGCCTAACCGAGGAACGAAGACCCCGCGCCTAGACCTAACTATTAAAGAGCCACTTTCTGAATGTCTCAGATCCGTACTCAACAACAAACTTTCCCACTAAAGTTTATACATCGAAATTTAGACCTAGTTCCCTTAAGAACCCCGCTTAATACTCAAAATGAGTTTCTATCTGACTCCACTCCGGTCTGCCCGGGAGAGGAGAATTAACGCCTACTCCCGCACAGCGCCATCATGGAGTCCCGCGTGACATTCACCATCTTTCGCAGACCGCCGTCAAGACTCCCCTGCATACCACCAAAGCAGTACCCAGAGAAGCCCCGCCGACAGTGTCATTAGCTCATTAGTGCCCCCGTCAGAGGGCGACCGCACCCACCGGGCAAGAATAATCCCGCCCGCCTTAATACATACTCGTATCTTAACTTCTCTACTCCCGTGGTCCGGACCGACTTGATGGTATTACGCTATCCAGGGGAGTGTCCGTTACTCTAATAGGCCCTCCCCACCTGCCGGCTATATACCGGCATGGCAGGTTGGCTGCTCTTTTGAGATTTTTTCCCTTTTTTAACTTTGTCCTTTACAACAAACCACACCTATGTGTCGTGATGTGCTGCTTGGATCTTTTTCGTTTACTTTTTTAAACCTGATATATTTTTTAAGAAAACCTAACAGTCAACCCGAGGAGTCCTCAGCGGCTCATCGAAACTAGCACACCTCAGCATGCTGGCTCTCACCGCTGAGGCTGTCCACCCAAACTACAATCTAAAAACCCATATTCCGTTTATCTATAATTTTTTGTTTAAGGACTGACCTTATGAACTCTACAACCTTTCTCCAATTCTCTACCCTACTGAGCATGTGATTTATTATCTCTATCGGAGTCTTTCCGTCAATACCAGCATTGTATCTTAGCATTTGGCATTTTTGGCAATTCAGGAAAGTAGGCTCTACATCGTTCACGTCCGTTACAATACATGCACGTAGGTTGATCTCTTTTGCCAACTTTGTGGAGGTATTCGTTAAAGGACTCATGGCCAGTTATAAACTGTGTGACGTAGTAATCTATTTCTGCGTGGCGTCTGCCTGTCCATCTAACTATATCAGGGATCAAAGATCTGGTCCATCTGGCTACCCAGCCTGCAGCCATCTCTCCTGCCATATATTACTAATATCTTGTCTGACTTCATTATCCACACGTCCTAAAAACCTCTCAACCCTGTGTCTAGCAATGAGATCAATAGGGGGCACACCAGAAAGCACACAGAGGGCCTCATACGAGACCGTTCTGTAAGCGGATGCTACTCCAAGCAATACCCTCCTGTGTATCTTTTTTAATCTGTCCTTGTTCCTGTTAATAGTCATAGCGGGCCACCTTGCAGGAACCGCATACAAAATCGATGAGACTACGGTTGTCGCAAGTAGTCTCCTTTTCGATACCCTAGGAGTTCTGTGCTTTGACATAATAACGTTCAAGGTTTTAATCGTTTTCTCTGCGCTATGACAGACGTTCAACACATGTTCAGTGAAACGACAATTTCTTTGCAGAATATCTTAATACATTTAAAACAAGATATCCTGACTGCCTATTAACACTTTAATTTCTGTTTATAAAAAACCTGGTACCGTTTTGCCAGTGGTCTGTATGTATCAAATTGTATACAGGTTTGTTTGACTGAATAGATAATACGTATTAATTTTGCTAGCATACAGATACTAGTTTGAAGCTTATTGAACCACCTTTAGTCACAAAGGCAACTACTCTATATGGATGAATGACAAACTGAAGACTCAATGAACGACTCTAAGTTAGTTTGGGTTTAGATTGACCATCCATAAGGAAAGCTGATATACAATTTTTAATTAATTTAAAAGATGTTTTACATAAATATTTATAAAATTAACAGTTTACTAGTAATTATGTTTGATTTCTGCTTTGTAATACAGAACTAATTTTAAATCAGTGAATGTTATTTTACGCATCTGTTATTTCGTACAAAAATATTAATATTAAAAAATATTATAAACATTTTACTTACGTTTATAAGTACACAAGTAAAGAAAATAAATTAATGAGACGGTTGCGTTTGTCTTTCATTTAAACGTTTTTCAATATGTGGGCCTATGTTAGTAATACACAAAAGATAATTGTTTTCAAGTGATAAAAGACAATTCCTATGTATAGTTTTTGGCGCATAGACGAAAAACCCTTTCCACAGAGGTAAGACGTGGCAAAAGGGAATATTTTCAATAGTTCTGCGATTAAATTTTCATATTCACTTCAACGAGCAAGCGAAAACTTATCAATAACTTCAGCTGTGAATTGTAGTTGTAACGTTTTATTGGCAGACTCAACTGGTAACTTAGCAGCTGCAACAACGTTTTCACTGAATGGATTCAATCTCTTCGAGAAATCATTTTTATCTTCCGAGAAATACTCTGCCAACTGAATTTTTAGTTCATGCAAATTCATCTTCATGCTACTTCATACGGCTATTCGCATAACACATTTGCAATTATTTTCTATTCGTAAAATAGGTTATTAGTAATTTTAGCGGTTTTTGAATTTTTTTCATAAAAATTAAATGGTGTTTAATTTAATTCTTGTTTTGAGTCTGCTGTTTCTAAGTTAGTATAAAACATTTATCTAAACACGTATTGTATTAAACACGTTTATCTAAATATCCGTTTAACAACACTGGCCTGTAAACAGCCCATTTATAACTATTTGAACTTATTACTAGTTCTAATGCAGGTGATTGAACTTTTGAGAAAATTGCCGAAATCAAACATTCATTTTGGATATCATCCGCGTTCACGAAAATTCACTTAAAAATTAGCTACCAGGTTATCACATAACGTAACAAACGTCTAACAGAGTTGGATCTCTTGAAAATTCAGGGATCATATCTGCCCTAAGTACTCTTTTTTTAACTCTGATGTTGACATATTAACAAAAATTAAAATCTCTTCTTGATACAAGATTACACAGAATTGACTAATGGTAATAATTTTTGTGTTTTATATTATTAAATATTAGTTCTCTTGCTCACATAATTATTATTATTACGTTGCACATGATGTATAAGATAATTGTTGACTTTCATTAGCGATATCTTCGTTGATTTTGTTGCACTCCGTAGAATAATCTGCATTTGTGTCCGTTGTCTTAGTGAACGGTAGATTCAGATGAAAAATTATGTTCCTTAATTTTTCTTGATTATTATGTGTTGGATAAATTTAAAAAAGTGTCTTGTTAATTTATTGTTACTGTTTGTTACACGATTGCCAAAAAAAGGAGTGTAATGTTTTTAGGGTGTATGTAAATATGTTTGTTCCACCGTAGCAGCTCAACGACCGAACCGATTTAGACGCATGACACCGCGTTGGAATCCTTACGTTACGCGGAATCTCATAAGCTAATAAATATCTATATATGTATGTTTAACTATAATATAAAAAAAATCATATATACGATTCTAAATCGATAATCGATAGAATGTTTTTTAGTATCGATATATTTGTATCGAAAATAGTTAAGATCTACTATGATATTGAATGAATGAATTACGGTAGTAAAACTTATTTTATAATTAATATTACTTTAATTTTTAATTTATTGTTTATAAACATTTAAAAAAGAATCATGATTTTTTGACAGGCAGTATGTTCGATCATGTAAGCATGTTCTTTCTTCTTGCTCTTATTTGTTGGTGTTGCTTCTTATTTTTTGTTTATAAACATTAAGAAAAAAAAACCCCCGTCAAACTTTTTGACGGGCAGTAAGCATGTTCTTTAATCTTGCTCTTATTTGTTTTTGATACTTCATGTTACTTATATATATCACTAGCCGGTCAGGGCTCGTTTCGCTTGTTCGACCGTCTAGCAAGACGACTGCCGACGACTCTCATGTTTGTGAATATTAAGTACTTTATAGAAATATTTTAGGAAAAGAAATAGTTAATATTTTTCAGAACATTTTTGTGTTTTTATACTTAAAATAGGCTCAAGGAGTGAGAAGACAGATAATTTAATAGTTTTTAATAGAAATATAATGTTTAACGATTATCATATTAATAGTGAGTTGGCTTCTATGTGTTGGTATGAAGTTGTGTTGCCAGTCCACCTGCTGTTGGTGCAGAGCGCACCACATATGTGCCGGCCGGATGTGCGCCAACGACTCTCTCCTGCTAAATTAAGTCTCCTTTTTTAACTGTTAAATATTAACTAATAATTCCTTTCTTTTATTAATAAAATTAATAAATAAAAATACAAACATAGAATATAAATAAAAATAATCTACCATTTGAAATTAAATAAAATAAATTAATTGACTACGGACTGCTTTAACCGAGAGAAAGTTGTGGAGGGAGCCGTGTGCAACCGCCCGGCGCACCATTGATCAGCTCTGCGCCACAGTTTTATTGCTAAATATTAACTGTAATGTACGGTAATCATAGTCTCGGTGCAGTACCTAAGTTATGTTAACTACCTACATTGCCGGACAATCGAATGTTCATTAAACATATATTTTATTTACTTTATGTTACATCATCTTTAATCAATTTATTACATTTTGTTTTATATTTTTTTGTATTAATTGAAATGTGTTTTAAGTGTAGAGTTATTTTTATATTACATGTGTTATAAGTTAGTAACGGTTATTCGGGAATGTTATATCTTCACAACCATGTTCTGATTTTCAAAATTCAAATTTGGTATTTGCTAGTATAAAACAATCACGATGGAACCAAACCAGAACAAAAATTAACCGATATACTCAGAAACATCGAGGGGCCTGGGCTACGTCGAGACCAGACTGAGCCCGGCGAGCTCCCACAAACGGTCTTGGCAGAGTTTGA
The DNA here is from genome assembly GCF_047948215.1 of Lycorma delicatula. Taxonomy (NCBI): domain Eukaryota; kingdom Metazoa; phylum Arthropoda; class Insecta; order Hemiptera; family Fulgoridae; genus Lycorma; species Lycorma delicatula. The sequence continues at coordinate 106,070,885 of NC_134456.1, read as the reverse complement.
TGAGAGTTCGATTAGAAGTAATTCTGTCTGTGTCAGATTCAGGATCGAGCCCACTATTGTAGTATTTGAAGCTTTAGGGGGATAGGGAAAAGTGGAACGGCGTATGCCACTAATATTGTACTGGGCTATGACGACGCATAAACTACAAAGGACTACATAGAGCTGTCGTACATCTAAGTACTCACATTGTTGCCAAGGGCCAGACCAACATAGGACTTAACTGCGCGAGACAATTGGAGAATTTAGCCATTAGTTGTTAAATTCCAAAAAGTTACTGTATGATCCGCACGATAAAAAATCTCTCGAAAAATTCAATCGCGTGAAAAATGTGTATGTTTAGATTGGTATACGCCATTTGAATAAATAAATAAATTAAAATGTTTACAGTTTTCTCATTTGGCTCAGTACGTTAAACGCGTTAAATTCTTACGTTTTCGAATCGTGAATTTTCCTCGATGGTCACTAAAAAGTATTAAATAATAAAAACAATTATAAAAATTAAAAAAACGTCTGCCAAAAGATTGAAAAAAAAAAAGTATAAATAAATTGAAATAAAAAAACTACAATAAATCGAACAAAAAAAGGAAACAAGGTTTGGAAATATAGGACTAAACATCGTTAAGCAGTATTTAATTAAATAAAATAATTGGTGACCAATCAATTTTCAGATAGTTTTAATTTGTTTAAATATATTTTTCGTGTTACAGAAATAGCAGACATTTAAGGTTGTCTAATGATTAAGTTCTCACCAGGACTCTTAAATCGAAAAGAAAATTTTGTCCTTCAACAAAAGAGTGGGGGCTCTTTAATTAATTATAGAATAGGGGCTCTTTTAGTAATTATATAAAACAATCTCTTCGAGCAAAGTGGCACGATGACTCGACGGCTACCGTTGATAATAAACTCCAGCACATTTAAGATTCTGTGTTGCCGTGGGACTCCTCATGCAGAAAACCTCGTCGTGAGGAAGTGGTCCTGTGTCGATTGCGGGAAGGACATGCCAGCAGAGTCAAGCAAGAGTACTTCATGTCAACAGGACACGCACCACTATGCGTAAGATTTTACTTCCGTTTAACTGTTTAAGATTGCGTGTGTTATGCGGCCTTACGTCAGAAATTTAAATTATCCCAAAACATTCACCGTATCCTAGCCAATGACAGGCAATTGATAGATCAGGTACTTTTTCCCACGGAATATAAATATGTTAAATAAAATATAATATATACCTGTATTTAATGTTTGTAGATTGGTTGTTCTTCAGAACGTTAATCTTTGTTAACCGTAAATTAAAATTCTTAATTTAATCTCATAATAGCTCAAACTTCTTTCATCTGAACCTACTTATGATCTTTATGGTCATGTTATTTATTTATTTTCTATTGTTGCAATGGTGTATAAATATATACATATAATGTATTGTTTATATGATATATGGATACAGGTTATAAACAAAGTTACGTTTTTGTTATTACAGAAAAAATAAAAAAATAAATAATTTTAACTTTATTGCTATAAAAGATTCAAAAACATTGTTTATGGAATAAATTTTTTTTTAGATAACAAATAAAAGATTTATTTAATCAATTTTTTTTATCTTTTCAACTAAATTCTTTAAAAAGATATCTATTGCAACTAAACATTTTTTTCTACAATTATTTTTTTATAAGTAAAGAAAAAGGGAAATTTAATATTGAATTTTGAAAGGTTTAGAATTAAACTTGTTTTCCCCTTTAAAAAAATATTACTTTTAGTGGATTTTTATTTTTTAAGAAAACAAACGAATTTTATTCAAAACGGTTTTTATTCAGTCAATAAAATAATAGGATTATGTTGACTTTTGATGTAAAAATATTGAAGAGTGTTTAAAGACATTTTTTTTTAAATATTTAACATTGTTAACTAGAAATAATATCAACATTTTTTTTAATGATTTTTTAAAATTAATTTTGTAACCATTAAAAAAACACTTTCTGTAAGTATCTGATTTTATCCAGGACAACATATATTATTATGCTTCATAACCTAACCCCCTTTTTTACTTTAATCCTAAAGCGAATCAGATTCTTTATCGGGAAAATAATTTGTTACTATAAAGTTAATTATTACAATTAACTAATTCAACTAATAATATGCAATTGCATACAATTACAGAATAGTTACAGAATTGTAACTATTCTGTAATTCTGTATTTATTATTGTATTTGTTATTTTATGTTTATTTTGTTATTCTGTTGTTAACTGAAGAATAATTGTATGCAACTGCATATTATTATTCTTCAGTTTCATACTGTAAGAAAAGTTGTCAGACAAAATAAGTGATGGTGGTGTTTCATTCCAATCTATATTCTTTTTTTTTATTTATATCTGTTCTTATTTACGTGGGATAAGAATCTCCAGGTACGTACTAAACTGTTTACGTTTGTCAAATTAGGAGTATCTTTGCTATTTATTATTAAAAATAATACATTTTCTTTCTTGAACTGAAGATTGCATATGCAGGATCTTCAATAATTCTAGTTCTCACTTTCGGCACCACACCTGTATATTATAAAATTCAATTTGCAAGTTTTCAGAAGGTCAAAACGCTGAGATATCCGAGCTAGTATTAGTGACCTATCATCTGTAAAATTATTCATCACTGACTATTCATGATTTAGTACGTTAGCATTATATAATCTATACAGCATATAGAAGCACTAAATTTTATAAGACAACTCATTATGAAATTTAATTGCAAAGAAAAGATTTCAAGTACGGATAAGAATTTATTTAAAAGTATTTCATGTTAATTTTATATCAGTCGGTCATATTCTGGATGTTACCCACTTGTCGAACATTGTAGAAAATCTGATTAACTCTAAGAACATCCCTGACGTAAATTGACAGCATTCTATAACGCGTTTTAATTTATTTTCAATTATAACCATTTTCTAAATGAAACATACTTGTTAGTAGCCTCTTCGTACGAAAAAAGTAAAACTTTTCTTAGTTTTTGGAGGGATTTTAAGATGGAAAAGAAATTTATATTAGAATATTACTTTTTAATAATATTATGAAACTTCATTCAAAATACATACAAATATATCATTCAAATGTTTATTTAAAAGAAACACAACAATTTGGTTGTTTTTTTTGAGGGGGGAAATACAAAAATTCCGTAATTCAAATATAAGTTTATACTTAACAATTTTAACTCCTTGAAATGACCTTGAGTAAGGTAATCTAAACATGATTAAAACACTAACAAAACTGTCTTTCTCCTTTTAACTTATTTTTATTTGAAACATTTTAAAAATTAATTATTTATATATAATTACGAGCCAATGGAGATATTTAGTGTCGTGCCGTTGGCAACTTTGTATTCCGCATAACCTTTTCTGTAACCACATGTTCTTGATTCTTGATATATCGTTCAGTTCTCGAGTTACTGTTATTTAAGTGCAACGTGTTTATATGTTAGTAGCGATTTTTGTAATATGCAATTTTCGGGAGCAACGATACAACATAAAATTTTGCTTGAAACTGGGGAAAACGTTTTCCCCAGTTTCAACTTTTGAAACAGCTTCAACGTCTCAACTTTTGAAACAAGCTTACGGGGTTGATGGTCTCCGTTGTACGCAATATTACGAATGGTTTTCACGATTTAAAAGTGTTAGTCAGTCAATTGAAGATGACCCTCGATCAGGAAGGCCTTCGACTTCAACTGAAGACAGCCACGATCAAATTATCAACGATCTAGTGCATGCATATCGCCGATTAACTGTCAGAGAACTTACAGAAGAGGTTATTATCTCAATTGGATCATGCCGTGACATTGACTGAAAAAATAAACATGCATCGTGTTGCAACAAAGTTTGTTCCTTATTTGATGGCCGAACAGCAAGCAGAAAGAACATCGAGTGGACGTTTGTCGGCAAATTTTTTAACTAATCAATGATGATGAAACATTCATCATAAAGGAAGACTAAAGCTGGGTTTACAGTTACGACATTGAGGCAAAAGTTCTAGTGGTTCTTTGAGGCTGTTAATTTTTCGTACAAAATTTATTCAACCGATTGCGCTAACATTTTGCGTGAACGTAATTTTTATACCTAGAAAGAACGTAAAACTATTACTGTTACAAAACTTTTCACCGTTTCAAAAAGAGGGGTTCGTTATATTGGCTTGTAGTTACAACCTAATTATCGTCATTCACGACATTAAACTTTACTATGGCCAGTCTTTGGTCAAATTGAACTCGGAACCGCTTGCAGTATTTGAAATTAAATTTTCTATAAAAGTATCTCTTAAAGGGATACTATAAAAGGAATATCTCTTTGAATTATCGAAAATGTAGCTTTAAAGGTGCTACGCTGTATGGCATACATTCCCTTAAAAGCTTCTCCAGTTTCCTCCGTTTCCTTTCAAACACCTAAGTATTCCACATCTGAGTTATTTAGTTTCCATATAAGTTGCTTTTTCGATGACAATAAATAAGTCACAAGAGCAGACTCTTCTTGTCCCACTTAAAGAGAGTAGTCTCTACTTGAAGAGTCAATTCTTTTCGTGTGACCAATTGTATTTTACTTGCTTCATAGTCTCCTGGGGGAACAGTTTGTATATACCCTCCAGTGATAAAATGTATAAATGCTGTATACAAATCAATTCTTTAGATTATGTTGTTTAAAAACTGTTTACAAAAAAGGTTAAAAACAAAATAGAAAAAAAAAATTAAAAAGATAGTAACGAAGTACAGTAACTTCCTCTTGGTGTTTGTTGGTATTTGTCAGGAAACGATAAGAATCGTGAAAAATAATATTTTACCCGTACCAGCTATATATGGGTAACCAGCTATACCTATTACTTTCAAGATTATGGCTGACTATTCTGAAACCTACCTGCTTGGATCGCCTGATGTTTTGAGTCCTGTTCTAACCAAACTGTTAGTACAAAGAAATGACAATGCACTGATGATTTGTATAAATTAAACAAGCTTTAATTGTTATTTATCAGTATTATTCTCACAAGCATGAGGATAATGAACACAGTGGGGGTCCTGACTAGACCTTATTTAAAATAATATGTAAAATATTAGTTTTCACACGGCTTAATTCTGTTACAATCTATTGTTTGTATGCATGTATGTTTGTTCCACCATAACAGCTCAACGACCGAACCGATTTAGATGTGACCTCGCGTTTGAATTTTTACGTTACGGAGTGTGTCATAGGCTATATAAATATATATGTTTAATTGTAAGTACAAGGCCAAAAAATAATAATATATACTATTGTAAATTGATAATCGATACTATTTTCAGTATCGATTTATTTGTATAAAAAATATTTTTTTTTAAGTTCTACTACGACATTGAATGAATGAATTACGGTAGTAAAGTTTATTAACTTATTTTATAATTATTAGTACTGTTGTTATTTATTGTTTATAAACATTTATGAAATATAATGAATTTTTGATAGATAGTATGTTTGATCATGTACGCATGTTCTTTCTTGCTCGTGTTGCTTCTTCTTACTTACTGTTTGTAAACATTTAAGAAAAAAATTTAAAAATCATGTGATTTTTTTTTAAGGGCAGTAAGTTCGATCATGTAAGCATGTTCATTATTGCTAAATATTAACCAATAAACCTTTTATTTTATTTTATTAATAAATAATTACAAGTAAATCAAAAAAACAAATTTTTGTGTGTGAAGCTAGAGTGGTGATTTGATGCGTGATCTTCACCAGTTGATGGTTATAATTGGTCTAACCTCGCACGAGGTGCTCGCATCACCTCACCACCACTGAAATATAGAAATACTGGAATGGGCACTAGCGTTAGAAATCCGTGCCAACAAAGATAGATGATTTAGAGGTATACCTCTCTTTGTCTAAAGTCCGTTCAAAAGGTTTGTGACGATCTCTCTCATCACAAATCACAAGTAATCTTTCATAATTCAAGTTATTGTAGAAAGTTTTTATAAAAACATTTATATGATACAATGATTAACTCAACACTTATTTAATATTCATAAGCATTGACATTTTCATATTAATTAAATAGAATTATGAGATTTTATCACTTAATATTAACTACAATTAAGTTTTACGGAATCACTTTCTGAAGGGACGGTACGTTAGGTACAATGCGCATGCGCTGCACTGTGCGACAATGAAAACTATACCTCTAAATCAATCTGTCTCACGTTCGTTTTCCGCTCACGTTGGACATAGGCAGTGCCCATTCCAGTATTTCTATATTTCAGTGCTCACCACTCAAGCCTCACACACAGTCCCCACGGGAAACGAAGATTATTTTTATTTATATTTTATACTGGTAACAAACGGGGTGCCCCTGGGGCGCTGTTTAGGAGGGTGCAATAGAGTGCTCTTATTATATCTGTACATACAATCGTCCGATTTTCAAAATTCAAACAGGTTAGTAGGTTGAAGGCTAACTTCTGTGCGGATCAAGTACACTATCGATCTAACGGATCACGGTTATTCGGAAATGATGCTATACCTTTGATGTTTCGATTTTCAAATTTCAAACGGAGTGCTTGCTAGTATAATACAAAATCACGATGGAACCAGGCCAGAACAAAAAAACAATGTTCGTCAGCAGTTTTTCCGGTAGCCGTGTATTTAATTTTTAATATTTATCTCTTGTTTGCATTTAAGATTATTGAACAGAAATAAAACTTAAAACATATAATGAACTTATAAGAATAATTTCTGTTTTTGTGTTTGAATCAAAAATCTCTACGAAATTCATAAATTATTGGTTTTATATTTTAAAAAATTCCTAACTGTTGACCATTTAAGATTTTGAATTATTAATATTTCATTCTTTAATATTTAAGTTGTATATATATATACAACATACAAACACACACACGAGTATTTATATATATCTAACGTTTTTGCTTTGATTGTTAAAGGTATTATAAAAGGGAAAAAGTTCTAAATTGAGAATAATTTTTATTTATGATAATAACGAGTGATGTCAGTAAATACAAAATTATGCTCTACAAATTCTTTTCAAGTTTTCAGATACCGTCCTGAAAACAGCGAACATCATTTACCATATTTATACCGGATCTATTTCGTGGTGTTACGTTTTACGGCTATTTACGTTAACCTATACAATATATAATATTAAATATATCCTTTTATTTATAATTTTTGAGCTCCTATTTTTAAGATGTATTTTTATAGGGAAAGTTGTCTTTAGTGAGCGAATCAATCATGTAAAAGGATAAGATTGAATTTGTTCAAAGAAAAATTCACCTTCAATTAATAAATAATACATACACATCGTTAGCTTTGTTTTTTTGTTATTTACATAATACATTTTTCGGGATGAAAAAAAATTAAATCAATTCTCTATTTTTCTATAAAAAAAATACAAACTATCAATCGTATATCATCGTCTTCCCTACCACAGGATCAATTTCATATCTAAGAGTATAATAGTTTTTCCTTTACATTATAATCATAGTTAACCAAAGATTAGGCAAAACTAAATACTGTACATTAATTACGGTTAAAATCAGTTACACGGCAATTTTTTTGTTTTATCAAGAACTTCGCCGGTAAGAGTCCACAGAAATGGACGGCACGGCGAAGTCAACGAACTATGTTTACAGTACTAAACGTGACCTAACCTAAAAGTGATATGAAAATGGAAAAAAAAATATGAATGAAAACATTTCAATTCAGTTAGATTTGTAACAAAGAATACTCGTACATTCAAAAAATACCTCGAATTTTGTTACACAACATTTATTTCTTCCATTTGATGCACGGCGGGACTCAAATATGTCACTTGACCGGAATCAAGACTCCGGTCTTGACAAACCCTCCCTATCAACCCCAGGAGTCCTCGTTCACTCATCGGATATGAGACGCTGTCGCATCTCACCCCTCCTGATTAGAACTGTCCGCCTAACCCTAATCTGACATCCTCACATTTCATTCAATTTCCCACATCCTCAAATTCTTCCGCCGTCTTCCTCTTAATGTTATTTTTTATCATCTTACTAACCACTCTCCAATTATTTTCCCCGTGGAATATAGCCTCTACTATATTACCTGGGGTAACCATACCCACTTTGCAGTAAACCTCTCGCTTCTCTTCATCCCATCTCGGGCAATGAAAATCCGTATGCTCTACTCTATCCTCTTTAGCACCGTAGAGACTTACATCGGCCCTCCTCCTCTTCCTTTTAAAACACAAAATATTAAAACAGGTGTACCCCGTCAAAAATTAGGTAAGTTGAAATGACAGCTTCCTATATCACGGTTTTATGGACAGGATAAACCTTCACGTCCACTGACAGACTTTTCCTCTCTCCCATCGATTTTGCCACCCCTCTAACAATTCTTCTCTTGCAGTCTTTTTACTCTACCTCAGATCTCTCCATAGCCAATAATTCAAGAGGAGGGAACGATGCCTCAACCAAAATGACTCCGTAGAGTCCGTTCGATGTGCACAAGCTACTCCAACAGCCAGCCGTCTCTGCAGCCCCTCCAACTTTCTGACTGTCTTCTTCTTCTCTTAAGGCTCTACTCCATACAGAGAACGCATACAGACTGATGGACCACACCAGCGCAACTAACATCCTACGCTTGGATATCCTCGGCCCCCCAACCCTACTCATCAGCCTGGAGACAGTTGATAGAGTCCTATCGGCCTTATCAACTGCCTCCATCACATGCGATTGAAAGGTCCGTTTGGAGTCAATCCAAACTCCCAAATATTTAGCCTTCTTCACCAGATCTATAGTTTCCAACGGTTCCTTCCAGACTCCTCCTTCCTGCCATTACCACTAACTTTGTCTTCTCTGCCACAAGACTGAAATTTCTCTCTTTCAGCCACTTATCCACCATAATGATTGCCAAGTTGCTTCTTCGCATCACTTCCTCTTCCTTCTTTTTAAGGATCACTAGAGATACAAATCCCGTAACAAATCCCGTAATATAGTCACCCTCAGGATACTCCAACCTCAGGATGCCATCATAAGCAAGGTTCCACAGAGGCGGCCCTAGCACCGAATCCTGCGGAACTTCACTCTCCACTGCGGCATCTAATACCGTCCTTCGGCCACCCCAACCACCACTCTATCCGTAAAAAATTCTGGAATACTATCCCCAATTAGGGACTGATTTTTCTTCTCAGTAACTCTTCCAGAACACATCCAAACGGCAGCGCGTTAAATGCAACAACGCCACCGCCGGAATATAACTCATCCGCCACGTGCCTGCCGCAGCCCGGTCCACCCAGCTCATAACCCTCTCTACCGCATCCATCGTGGTGTGCCCTTCTTGAGCCCGTATTGAAGGTCTCTAAAACCTTCTTTCAAACCAACCTTCTTCAATAGTCTCTCCACAATCATCCTTTCAAACAATTTACTTAAGCAGCTGAGAAGGCACAGTGGTAGAAAGTTGGTTGAATCTTCCACCATACCCTCTCCCTTCTGGAGCAACACCACCTTGGCTCTCTTCCACTCACCTGGCATACTACTATCAAGCAATAATATTTGATTAAACGCACGCAAGACCTGGCCCGACACCACCTCAACCGCCGCCGCAACCGCCTCATTTGTGATGCCGTCCAGTCCCGGATTGTTCTTAAGATAACCGCCTTACAGCCCTCCACATCCAAAGAAAATAATGGGATCTCCACCGCAGCCACCACCACCTCACTCTGCACTTGATGTCTTGGAAATAACACCTTAATACATTCCTGCCGATAGAATGAATAGCGCCCTTTAAAAAAATTTGCATTTTCTATCCGAGAATAAATTTTGTAATTTTTTTTTTAAATTTTGTAATTTAAAAAAATATATAAACATTTCTTGATACCTCCACATGTGAGGTATATACTTTCAAAAGATTTTTATAAATATTTAAACCGAAGCGAGATATAGCAAAAGATATATATATATATATATATATATATATATATATATATATATATATATATATATATTTCAATTTTAAGAAGTTTGGGGTGATTTTTGGAAAAAAAGAATTTGGATTACTTTTATTCACATTGTAGGTAACAAATTTGTTTTAATAAATTTTTCTCTAAAGTGCCTTTAAATTTGTCTAAAATCGAAATGGTTTTTTCGCGATATCCCTCACTATCTTAGTGAATTAAAAAAATTATTATGATCAATACTCCGTATACAGAAATATTTAGCCACGTTTGAAGAAAATCGGAGTCGTCAACCCTTAGATATAATGCCAAATGCAGTGCGACACATATACATACATACGTACACATATACATACATACATTTTGTTCTAGATGAACTAGTTGAACCCTAAAATGTAAAGATTTGCATAAAACCCGATACCTTTTTTTTAATATGACCACCATACTTTCCCCTTTAATATATTCTGGTTAATTCCCCGGGAATGTAGAAATGTGCATTTTAAAGAATTCGATTTTTTCTGGATATAAAGTTAGCTCTTGAATTGGTTTGTTATGAAACATTCAGGTAATTTTATAATTAAAAGTGAAATTCTAATTTTCACAAAAAAAATTAAAATTTACATTTTATATTATTTTTTATTCTTACTATTTTATTATTATTAGAAAATTCTTATAATAACATTTTTAAAAGATATTTAAGGTTGAACATAGCTATTCCCGAAGAAAAAATACAAGACTCTCAAACGGAAAAAAATTCTTAGCTTCTACATGTCTTTTTTATATTTTAACTAGATTGTTCCTGTCGGAAAGTGATTAGTAACCTCAAAATCAATATTAAAAACGTAAAACCTCTTTTTTCTGTTTAGCCTCCGAAACCACCGTAAGAATAAAAAGCAGCTGAGAAGGCACAGTGGTAGAAAGTTGGTTGAATCTTCCACCATACCCTCTCCCTTCTGGAGCAACACCACCTTGGCTCTCTTCCACTCACCTGGCATACTACTATCAAGCAATAATATTTGATTAAACGCACGCAAGACAAAAGAAAAAGAAAAATTTAAATTCATATCATCCTCATTCATCCACTGAATTCTCATTCAGTGGATGAATGAGGATGATATGTATGAAAGTAAATGTCTTGTATAGTCTCAGGTCGACCGTTACTGAGATATGTGATTAATTGAAACCCAACCACAAAAGAATACCGGTATCCACGATCTAGTATTCAAACCCATATTTAAGTAGCCTTTATTAGAAAAACCTAAAACCTCCTACGTAAAGAAAAAAAAGAAAACATAGGTGATGTTGAAATAGATAAGTAAAAACTTTGCTCCAATTGTACATAGCTGACTCATTTTTTAATTTTAAACTGTTAGATTACCTACCGTATTACATACAATACTAAAAAGATTTACGGATACATATATAAAATACTGAAATTATATTTTTTAAATAATATAGTTATATTTTTAATTTTTGTATCTTAAAAATTTTATAGATTTGTTTTATAATTACTTTTTTTAAAAGCCAAAAGGAAACAAAAATTGGCTAGGCTTAATTGACATTTTGCCTAAAATCTTCTCTAAATCTAAACACAATATATATATATATATATATACAATCACGACCAACTGGACTTTTATCTACAAAACATTCTTGCGCAAGAAATCCGACTTCTAGGTCTTTTATTTCGTATAATATTTTTTGTGTAATTTTTCGCGCAAGAAATATACAAAACATAAATTAAATGAAAAAACTAAAAGAAGTATAATTCCTTTAATAAGATATTAAAATATATTTTCTGTTTATAAGAAAATTAAATTATTATAACCGTAATTTAACGAAATAATTAAAAATGACAAGTAGACTCTATATACAAGTATCAAGTTTAACTTACTCACCTCTTTGACTCACTTCATAAGCGCATACGTATGAAAAATACACTAATAAAAATGTTCATCAAATGTACCTCAAATTGAGGTTATGTTGTATTCTGAAATTGAAGTAATTAAAGTACTACTCAATTAATCTTCATCAAATTTTTACAAGCACTATTCTAGATACACTAATACAACATATCTAAATTTCAGTTAAAATGATTTGATAATATTAGAGATATTCGTACCACAAACTTTATACATAGGTCTATTTATATATATATAATATATAAATTCCCTACATATATATATATATATATATGTAGGGAAAATACATTTTTTTTAAGTGAATGGTGTTTTCGTACTCCTCATACCTCACAAACGTAAAGAAAATTCAATTTCACCCCTCAATCTTACCGTGTGACCGAGATTGATAACAGTACTTTTCTTCAAAAAGTCGGTAGAAAAGAGAAAATCAGTAAAAAATGGAGTATTACATTCTCAGAAAAGATTAACTGCGGTAACTTATGAACACATACTGATTGATGTATTGATAGATATAAACTGTAACCACATTTTTTAAAGGCGTTAATTAAATTCAATGGATTTTTTCTTATTAGACTTTCAGTTTTGGTTAATGGAGAAAAATTTTATTGATCACTCAAAGAAAAAACCGTATGTTAACGGTTTGAGAAAATTGTAGAATAAAGGAAACAATGAAACATTTTACTTACTGGATAAATAAATAGTATTAATTTAAAAAGAGCGTGGTTTTAAATATTGAAAGAATTATACTATTAGATAAACACTAAAAACATTTCACAAATCAAATTAAAAAAGAAAAATTATAAGGCACTGTCCTTGATACCATCTTCGATTTTTGATAGAGCATGGTTGGGGAAAATATGTCTTACATCAGGAAAAGATTCCTAATTAAAACAAAATGAAAACTTAAAAAAAATATAAAATCTCTTCTTTTAAATTGTTATTTAAATTTTAGTATTTTATGTAGTTCATTATTAATTTTCTTTTATTCTGTTATCTGATAATTAAAAACGATTTTTTTTTTATTTCTAATCCGATGGAAATCTAGAGACGTTTTGGTGACAAAGTTTTTTTATCGTAAATGTTTGAGTTTACTTTTCAATTTTTTTCTTTTTAAGGATTTTATCGGACAAGGCTAATATCTTCCAAGACGTGTCGTCTTTTTAAGATAAAAAGTAGGTTACTGCGTTACCATCTTCATAAATATTTATACTACCACATTCTTGAAAGCAGCATCGTTTTTTTTTTTCTTTTGAATCTATTATTTTGATCACCAATATTTTCTAGATATGTTTTTTAATTATGGTTCTGAGTAACCAACTATGAATAATAACTTCCCCGGAATAATCTTTTGTTGCAATATAACAATAATAACGTTGAAAGATTTCACAATTCACTATATAAATATCAAAGCTTAAAACAATATGGATGTGAAAATTAAGTTAAAAAAAAACAAAAAAAAACTATAAACGGAATTGTTGTTTGTGTAATAAACAATAATAGAAAATGTTTAAACATATTTCGCTCAATATTTATAAATAAGACTATGAACTCTAATTCCGCGTAATAATAAAATCAATCTGAGCCGAATAAGAACATCATTGTTTTTTACCAATCAGCAAAAAGTAAAAGAACTTAAATATTAAATGAAATAATTTTTAAAATGTATGGTTTCCATTTTTTATCAAAATGATGTGCTAGAAAAAATGAGAATTAAATGTTTAGGCCCATTTAATTTTTTTTTCTGTTTGCTAATCTCGCACTTGATAAATTAAATAAATGGTACTTGAATAAGTTTGAATTTATTGTAACTATATTTTAGATAACTATTCTTTGAATCTTCCATTGAAAAAAAATATATTCCTACACCACTGTAATTCAAGGATAACGTGACCGCTAAATTTAACTTTATGTGAAATCAAAAATATTCATTTTTGGAGTAGATAGAATACAAAGAACAATAAAAGTAGCAATTCAGGGATTTTCGTATTTTTTTTCTAATTATTTCTGTTGAGCGTTGGTGTAATTAAATAGAACAGAAAGATTTCAAATGCACTAAATTTTTCTTCAGTTTCTTTGCCCTTTAAGTTTTCTTGGATCAGGTATTTAGATCATAGTTCATAATTTTATACTCTCCTTCCACTATCTGATTTGTGTCATCTTTTAGTCCTTACATCCATCACATTCTTCCTTATATCCTTCTTTTTTCACCGTTTACTCCTCTATTTCCCTCCTGTCCGCTCACACTCTTAATTAGTTTCCCCCAGAAAAAATGCGTCAATTCTCTTCTATGTTATTCATACGACACGACTACTTTCTACTTTAATTTTTTCTATATTTCTAAACATTCCTTACTAGCTCTTCCTGAGCGGAATAATCTCCGTTTGTGGCTCTTTCTTGTACAGCTATTATTATTATGTTAAAATAAAAATTGCTTATAATCGTCTAAATCTCCTGTGTAAATGAAAACCGTTATAAATTACGCTTTACAATAGTTCACTTTATCATCTCCTTCTACACTTTGACAAAATTTCTCTCTTAGCATTCTTTTCTCCTATAGTTTCATTTTCTCCAGTCTGTTTCAACTCGCTTGCTAAATATTCTGAACTCTCTACTACTTCAAGCAATTCATTCCTTTTCGTTTTACGTCTTCTTTTCCTGAATGTTCTTTTTTAGTCAAAAGCATTACCAAGTGTCTATGTTAATCTTCATCCCCTACATTTAAGTTAGCTGATTCCATTAAGACTAGCTTTTCGAAACAAAGCTCTGTGGATTATTTCTTCCGACTCTCTAGTTAAATAAAATCTAAAGTTTCTGCAATCTTCTTTAAAAGTTAAAATAATTATTGATTCAAATATTTTCAACTAACATCTTCCACATTATTTGTTTACTTTATATTATTTTTTTAATTAGCCGATTTACGCATTATCTTCAATATTATTTCATACTTTTTCGTCGTTATGTATTAATAGGAAACTCAACCACTTATCTTTACTTTTTCTTATTTCTTTACGATGATTTTTACGTACATTTTATCATGATGTTACTTGCAAATCAAGATGAAATTTTTGTTAACACAGTGTAGCTCATTTTATCATTTCTGAAAATATCTATAAAGAAAATATCTATAATTATCTTAAATAATGAATATAATACTTTATTTTTTTTATTCGTGTGCTTATATTTTTATCTTAGTTTCATAACCTCGCATCCTAAAATTAAATTATCATCTATCCATGAAGAAAGTTTGCCCTTTTTCCCCATTGGCAATATACAAAGTGATTCACGAAGAATGTAACAAACATACAGGATATATTCTACTGGTGAAAATAAATAAGAAAGTTCATAAAGACTTGGGTTTGAAAACACTTTGTTAGCAAGTATCAGCTGGTAAATTATTTCACCCTGATTTCTGGGTCTTTGCTAAAATTTATCAAGACAATAATTATTGGATCCAAATTAAGGGATTAATTTACTGATTTTATATTAAATCTGATATGATGAATTGAAAGAAGTAGGTCTCACAACTGTATTTTTTGAAAAATCTGGCGTAAAATACAAAATATTGAGGTCGAAAAACACACTACTTTTTTGTTTGGCGTAAAGGAACTATGTGAAATCGGTAATAAATAATGGTTTAAACAAAACTTGTAGAAATTTTGATTCTGAGTAAAATAATGTGAATAAAGTCCGTAGAAACTAAATTTAAACATAAGAATTTCGAATTTTAATAAAAACAAAACATTTAAAGTGTGTTAAAAAAATCAATATTAGCAAACAAAAGAATTAAATATTTTTGCAAAATGAACAATCAATATTAAAAAATAAAAATAGAAATTTCAAATAAAACAATTTATTGGCTGTCTTTAACGCTAATTAAAAATTTATTTTATCTAAATTTGTATGAAATAACTTATTTCATAAGTTAGCAATACTAACAGTTGATTCCAACAATTAGTTTTTTGTATTGCATTTGAACAGCAATAAAAATTTAAATAATAAAATGAAATAGTTCCTATACTATCACCTTAAAATGCGTTATATATCAATTTTCCACTGAATATGCAGACATCATTTTCTTCGGATGTTTTACAATGAAAACACTCAAACTGCTTAGTAAGAATAAAAATTACACTGCTTTCCATTAGGCTCTTATTTATTGTAAATTATTTTATTTACCTAGCAATTATCTACCATCTTTTTACTTTCTCGTCTATAGCGACACTGCTATAACTAAAACGTGAAAGTATTTAAATGGGTGAAAAATTAAAAAAAAAATTATCTTTCTTTACATTTTGTGGCTTAAGGAGAGAATTAAAAAAAAAAATGTTAATAATAAATTAAAATACTGTAAATAATTTGCGAGAAAGAATATTTATTTCAATGCACCAACGTCCAAAAAATATATTTTAATCAGGCGGACATTTGTGCGTATGTACGTATGTACCGATTGTTGGTCTGTATTTGTTGTTGCATCACCGTTGACCGACACTCTTCAAACTTAGTATACAGGCACTAACTTCGGGGAGAAAAAGTATATTGTATTTTTCTAAAAATTTGAAGAAGGAATGGGAGTATTTCAAATAAAATTTCAGAACTTTACTAGGGCACTTTAGCAAAAATATTTCTTCTAAAAAGTTGAAGCTTTTTTTAACAAGATCATAAGTTACCACAAATTTTTATTTATATCGTATATTCAGAAAGACATCATCTTGCTTCAGAAAAATATTTTTTGTAACTATATCTTCTACATCAATAGGTCTTCAAACCAGTATAATCATGTTTTGCCTACCACTCAAATGATTTGTTGCAACAAAAAAAAAGTTTTAATTTTAAAATTTAAATCAATCTTGAAAGTTACCATTACATTAAAATGTAAAAATATTATTTTTCTGGTAGCCTTATTTTCATATCATTTCTTGAAAAATGTTAGCCAAACATTTCACTCCTTCCTAAAAAATTAGAACATTTTTTTATTTAGTCATGCCTATATCTTTGAATTTTTTTTTTAAAATTAGTTATACATTTTTTTTAAATTTACTACCACTACTTTGCGATTATTTCTTAAAAAATTATTTTTACCCGAATGCTTCCTCTTGATTATGGGAGCCCACAAAGCAAAAACAATTTACAGATTAAATTTTTAAAGCTGAAAATGTATTTTGCGAAAAAAATTCATATACATCATCATCATTCATCCTCTGAAGTAATACCTTACGGTGGTTTCGGAGGCTAAACTGAAAACGAATGAACTCCTTCCCTGATGGTGAGCTCTCAAATTAAAAGAAAATTGAAATTTAGTCTTAACATTTGATTTAATGATTACTTTTTAATTTAATTTATTTAAAGTCAATTTTAGTGAATATTTTAATTTTTGAAAAAGCTCTCTGATATCTGAGTTCCCAAATTTTTAAAAAGTCGAAAACTTATTTTTTGAAATTGTAAAGCTAATATACCAATATTAAAGTTTTCTGTTATTCCTTGTTTATATTTAATAAAAAAAAACTCAATAACTTTAAAATTTATTACGATAGATGATTTTTTTTTTTTTTACTTTCCTGGCATCATACCTCTAGTCCAGAGCTATATTGCAAGAATTAAAGTGTGGTAATCAGTAAAGAAAGGGGTATGATTTTTGCACTTCTCGACGTTTTGTAACCACTGGAACCCCAAAAAACAAAAAACGAAAGAAGTAATGTTCGTACTTATATGCATGTATAAGCATATAAACATAGAAAAAAAATTCTTGGCAGGAGATTTTGGAGAAAAGAGCAAAAAAACTAATATGTTGAATTGAAAATTCTTTTTTAGTTTAAATATATAATAACACCTTACAATAAAACTTCATCATAAATCATCCCCCACCCCAAAAAGAAACTTTTTTCCTGTATAATTATTTTTCCACTATGTAGTATGTAAGTTGTAACTTCAATTAAGCTAAATAATGTTACACAATATAAGCAATAAAGAGAAGTATATGGACAAGTAAAATCATATAGATAGGGTAAACATATATATTTACCCTATTTATTTAAATTTTAATGTCATATTATTGTTGTTTTAACGCAGATAAAAGTAGCTTTAAATTACTGGATTTTACTTTATGGATATACTCGTATTTGTACAGCATAAAATAAGATGTAACCAGCTAGTTATAAATAAATATGGAAAAGGTAAATAAGGTTTTTGCGTGATGAAAAAGCTTTGTTTAGAATAATTTCAGAATTGTTTAAATGATATTAACATTCTCATCGCTATGTAAATATTATGTTTTTCATAAATATTTTGAGCATTTAAAAACAATATATAAAAAAAGATTCAAAAATTAAAAATATATTTTTTTTGAAACATTAAATATTGTTGTTGGAATATTTTAAGAAAAAAATATTAGCGAGAGGTATTTAATACTATCTAGTACAGTTGTGTAGACTATCGAGGTTTTACCAAACTAATTTGTTAAGTAAGAAATAACAATTAATAAAATGTAAATTTAAAAATTGCCCATTTACTAACTTGTCTACGAAAATAGTAGAAATTAAAAAAAAACACTTCAAACTTTTTCTGTTATGAAAGAGCGGGCATCAAACCTATTATCATTATATGCAAATTGGTAGTAAATGAAAAGATGCTATGCCTGACCGGAATTCGAACCCGGGATCAAAACGCTAAGATGCTCTCCACTCGGCCACGGAGGTCGGATATTAAAAATTATTTTCACTCGGTTATCGATTTCTATGAGTCCGGTCCATAAGCCGTATCTTTTGTATATTTTCTCTTCCTTATTTTTTTTTATTATCTTTCCAGCTACATCTCTATTGGTGCTGCCGCATCATAGCTGTAACGGGAAGTATAGTGATTGGTCAAAATTTTGGGTATCGGGTTTTTTAAAAATGGCATCTTTTCAAAACTTTAAAAAAAAAACACAAAAAATCATAAAAGTTTCCGGAAGATATATGTACTTACGTACGTGTAATGTTCTGTATTTTGAATATTATATACGGACTGGTTCAGCATAAATTTTTCAATAATGGCTAAAAACATTTATGAATGCGGCACATTGATGGCATTAAATTTTGATCGAAATTAAAATTGGGAGAAGGGTAATGTTTGCCATTTTGAAACTATGACTTTTTTGTAAAATGGTGGTAAAGAACTGAGATTTAGCACGATGAAAATTCTTAATTTTTTTACAACTCCAAGGTTTTAACTCATTCGGTTTAGGGTGGTGAAGAAATATTTAACATTTCTTCTAAAGAATTTTTGTCCTTCTTACTTCGAAAACCCTTGATCAGAAAATCAGAAATTTATCACAAATACCTGGTATATATAACTCCTCTTTGACCTGATTTTCGTACAACATCAGGAAAGTATCAATTTTTTTTTAGCGTTTACCTCTTTGCTTTAAGTCATTAAAATAATAACTACTTCAATAAATAAACTCTTAAACCTCAAAACACAAGGGGTTGAATGGTAGCCGTACTTATAAATCAGTTCTTTAAACTTTAAATTTTCAAGATTACAATTTTTTTAAAAAAATGGGTGTCCTGAACCAACCTAATAATTAACTTTATTGATTTTTTTTTTTATAATTTTTGAAGCTTTATGTTTTTTTCAAGTTTAGTTGTTATTAAAAGTGTTATAAAAAGTAACTACCAAGCAAGGGGGTCAAATAAGGGCCAAATGTTTTTACAAACATAAATATTTTCTTTTAGCAATTTACTTTACAGTATAATTTTATTGACGAAAAAAATCCATCTGATCAAATGGTTATACAAGGAACAAACATTCTTTTCGTAATTATACTTTTAATACTCCAAAAATTTTAAAGTAAAAACATCATTTGAAATTTTGCTATTCAAAATTTGATATTTTTTTACAGAATTTTACTCTAACATATTGCATAAGATATTTCATTTCTTTAAATATTGCATTAATATTTGAAAGCCATACGGAATATTTGAAATAAAAAGCTGACAGCACAGTTGTAATACTTTTCTGTCACGCGGCTTAGTGGCAAAACATTTCACGTTTTAGAAAACAAAATTAAACATGATTTATTGTTTGAGGAACGGATACCTGAGTTATCCACACACTTTATCAGTAAATCGAGTATCGAATACGCTAGGCTGATTTCTTCTGTTATTTTGCAAGTAAAGGTCTTTTATACCTAATTACTATATCCCCTAAACAATTAAATTATATTCTAAAATAAAAAAAATAGTTTTCGAAATATCCAAAAGATTAAAATTACCAATTGTTTCTGATGCACGGCTTTCACACGCAACTTAATTAAAAATATTTATCATTTTTTTAAATGTAATATGTTTTCGTTTATTTAATTCAATGATGTTTACAAAAGCGTGCGCGCATACCGTATTTAATGGGCTCGAATGTGAAGGTACTAACGGCGACGAACGGCACTAACTAAACTAATGTACTTTCACAACTTACATACAACAAATTACGCTTAACGGTCGGCAGACTGGTGTAGCCACAAGACTTAAAGTACCAGGTACCGAGTCAACCGGGCGATCGAGTTTGAGAGTCAACTAGACCAAGTTTTATTTATTTTTTTCTTTAAATATTGTTCGTTTATTTAATTCTACCGCTCATCTATGACGTCACAACATAGCGGCCGACTACAACAGCAGTTTTTTTGGATGGTGGTACAAACAATTTTTTTTGTATATATTGTTATTTTTTATTTAACAAAATCTTCCTAACAAAAATGTAACCGTAATTAGGGGAAATCTCGAAGTACTGAGTGTGACCTTGCTCTACAGCCTCACCACGTTGACCTTTTAAGTTGAAATTTTATGGCACATTACACCATAGATAGAATAACCTGACCAAGTTTGGACAAAATCGGTCAGAATTTCTGAAAGTAGAGATCAATACCAAACACGCGCGCGCGCGCGCGCGCACGTACATACAAACATTAACATCCGGAAAATGTCCATCCGTTTTTTTGGGTTTCTTAGGTGTCAAAACGTCAACATCCGGTGAAAACCGCATATGCCCACATTGGACTGATTACAATACTCTCCCTTCTACAGTTATAGCGCTATCTAGATGGGAAAATAAAAATCTGTAAAGGGTAAAGCCAGTAAAATTATGCAAAACTTTGCTGGTTTTTATTATTATTATTTTTTTTAATAGGATAAAATATAAAACTGTGTATTACTATTATGATTTCCATTATAATACATGGCTTATAATTGGGATTTTAAGAATTAAGGGAAATTTATGGTATGCAATAATAAATATGAATATGCACACATTATTACCGTGCTTGGGTTAAGTCTTGAATTTTTTTCCAAGCTTACTCCACATTCTTCTCTAAACATCGCTCTCTTTTGCTCCATCTCTTTCAGCTTCTTTTTCCCCTCATATTTGTTTGTAATATAAATACATTGAATTCCATTATATCTCTTAATGGATTTACATTTATTTCGTTTTTAATTCATTTAATTACATTTATTTTCTCCATTTTAAATCTGTATTTCTCTCTTGACAATGGTTTCTAATATATAATGATTTTCTTGATGCTCTCTCTCTCTCTCTCTCTCTCTCTCTATATATATATATTATGTTTTTCAATATTTTGAATACATACGTTATAAAAATAATAGTACTGTACATTTATTTATTCGTGTTTTCTTTAAAATGAGATTATTATTAAAAACCCAATACGTGAATTAAAATACAATGACATTTAAACGTAAATACACTAATTGGATTTTTTCCCGATTTTAATTAATTTAAAATTCATCACAGTTATGGTACTGAAATATGAAATATCCCTACTATCACCATAATCTTCTTTAAATCCATTAGAGCTGTAATTCAATTTCCTCGGTAATCACCATATTATTGTTTTCCTTCTCTCAAAAGCTGTCATATCGTTATTGCTTTTTGTATTCTAATTTATTTTTGTTAACTATTAATCTCTTTGCCCAGTAACTTTTAATCCAATCTGATCCAATATCTGTAATTTTAATTCGTTCAAATTTTTTCCTAATTTATAGACGAAATATTTTATTAATAGCGACTGAATGTTGAATAACATAGTATAAGACAAGTATAAGTCTTGTTTTATTGTACAAACAAATTTAGTTTAGTAATCAATGATGGTCGTATTTTTTCATTATCATCACACTCTTCGTTTGAATTCCTATAATTCACCACATGTTCTATTACAATCTCAGTGCATTTATATTCTCCTCCTACCACACTTTTGTCTGGAAATAAAAATAATTCTGTAAATACATTAAAATATATTCTTCAAAATTTAACTAAAATAAATATCTATAGCAATCTACAAAAAATAATTATTAAAATAAATATTTATAGTAATCAGTGTATATAGTAAACACAAATATTTGATTACAAATTTTAGTAGTTTTGTTTTAAAAATCGTTGGTTTTTAAAAAATTGAAACTGACGTCATTATTTATGGAATAAATAAATCTTTATAATTTATTCGAACAGGATGCGCTTTGTTTTACCATTAAAATTTGAATTTAAAATGTATTAGTACGACTTTGTTTATTTTTATATTTATTTTTTAATTTTTTTTGTAAATCATTATGATTAAGTATTTTATTTTTTACGCAAAAATAAAATTCATGTTCCACTTTAAACAATTTTTATTTACATCCTCTGAATAGCGATCTGTTTTATAACTAAATTAAATGCAGAGTGATTCGCTTAAATTGTAACAAACTTTCAGGACATGTTCTACTTGTGAAATTAAAGAAGAAAATTTATATAAACATAGGTTTGGAATACTCGCTTATCCAAGCTAGCTGTCACTCGCTAAACTATGCTTTGGCGAGTGAGTGAGTGTCCACTGGATAGAGATTTCGCCCTGATTTCTGCGTCTTTAGTAAAATTAAGCCAGACCATAATTATTGGGATCCAAATTAAGAGAAAAATTAAGTTTTTTTTATATGAAATCTGACCTGGAAATTTGAAAAAAGTAGGAAAAAGACCAAAAGTCTTTTACCTCAGACCTAATCTTTTGAGTCGAAAACAAAGTATTTTATCTTTGGGATATAATAACTGTTAAATGGGTAATAAACATATAAAAGATATTAAACCAAAACTTGTAAATAAAGAAGTTGATTCTTATGAACTGTCTTCTTTATTTTAACCATGTCCTGAAAGTTTATTACATTTTCATGAATCACTCTGAATGTAGTATTTCCATATACATTTATATTTTATTTTATTAATATGGAATTTAAACAGTGCTATTTTTATTTATTTTTACTTCCTTGTACGAAGTAAAAGAAGAATTGTGATCGCAAAAAATTTCGATTTTCAGATTTTGACTAGATTAGGAGTGATGTCTGTACGTACGTATATATCTCGCATAACTCAAAAACGATTAGCCGTACGATGTTAAAATTTTTGAGTTTTGACTGTTATAACATCTGGTTGTGCGCCTCCTCTTTTGATTGCAATCGACTGAACCAAAAGTGTCCAAAAAAGTTTAAAATCCAAAAAAATTTGACTGAACTGCAGTAATAAGCCCTCATTGAGAGCGTTTAACAATATATCGTAAGTGTTACTTACTTTCATTGGTTCCAGACTTATAGCCAAATGAAATTTTAATTAATGAAATATTTGGATCTTACAAGGGGAAGGCAGATCGGTTTGAATCAGACTTCATCTCCTTCTTTAATTTAAATATATTGATTTATTAACAATATTTAATCTCTAATTGTAAAAATGTATTACAATAAATAATAATTCAATAATAAAAATAAAAAAAATCTGATGTGTACACTACACGACTTCCTTGTACGCCTATTAAATTACATGTACACATTTTTAATCCAATCTCCCGTCTAATATCTGTAATCTTAATTCGTTCAAAATTTTCCTAATTTATAGATGAAATATTTTATTTACAGTCAACTGAATGTTGCATGACATAATAAAAAAAAAGTATAAGTCTTGTTTTATTGTATAAAACAATCATCACATAATCACATTAGAAATGAAATGTACATACAATATTATTTCATTAATAACTTCTGATTATTTATTTTATTTTATTGTTCTTATTGAATTATTATTTATCGTAAAAACCTTTTCATAATCATAGGTTAAAATTTTATTATTAATAAATACATTTAAATAAGAAAAGGAAATGAAATCTGATTCGAACGGACGTGCCTTCCCCTTGTATTATTGAAATACTCATCCAAATATTTCATTAATTAAAATTTCGTTTGGCTATAACTCTGGAACCAATGAAAATAAGTACCATTTATGAAATATCGTTGAAAAGCTCTCTATGAGGGCTTATTACTGCAGTTAAGAAAAAGTCCAAAATCCAAATATTTTTGGATTTCAAGCTTTTTTTGGTCACTGTTGGTTTAGTCGATTGCAATCAAAAGGGGAAGTGCACAACTAAATGTTACAACAGTCCTAAATCCAAAATTTTAACATTGTACGGTTAATCGTTATGAGTGATATATACCTACGTTCAGACATCACACCAAAACTAGTCAAAATGGATTCAGGGATGGTAAAAATAGATATTTCCGTTGAAAACTGAAAACCAACATTTTTTGCAATCACTATACTTTACTTCTTACAAGGAAGAAAAAAATATCAGAAGTTATTAATGAAATAAAATTGTATGTACTTTTCATTTGAAAAACATGTGCATATATTATTTAATAGGCATACAAGGAAGTCATGTAGTGTTCACATCAGATTTTTTATTTTATAATTGCGTATTTGTAATGCTGCTCTGATGAAAATTTTATCTCGTTTTGCCTCGATTCATTGTGGAAAATTTCGGGTCAGTCTTTTTCCAACGTACAAATTCCTGACATTATATATATATATATATATATATATATATATATATATATATCCGGAATATATATATGTATATATACGGAACAATATACGATATATATATATATATCGTATATTGTTCCGTTCCACGTAGAACCGTCCGGTGGTGCGATCTTGTGGGTGCTAGCGCTCACTGGCGAGTTAAGCCCGTACGATCATTCTACGTCAGAATCCCGCTTAGTGCAGTCGTGTACATTCTTAAGTTTAATGTAACTATTGTAATTCAATTAAAATGTCAATATATATATATACTAGTTTACATCAGCAAACATTCTTATATATATATATATATATATATATATATATACATACTTTTGATAATATGTATATTATCAAAAGTTATATTTGGATTTTTTGTTCCATATTTCATGTAATATGTTGTTTATACGAGGTCTGTTCAAGAAATACGTAGACATTTTTAATTGCTTGGGTCCAGTTGATTCCAGTTAAATCCGCTTGGCGTCGCCATATTTGGACAGATCAGCTGATTACAACGCAGTTTTTGTTTAGTTGTTTGTGAAGTGTGTTATTTCGTTTGGTGGAATGTTAGAATGAGTGACTTGAACGAGCAAAGAGTTGCTGTGAAATTTTGTGTTAAACTCGGAAAATCTGCGAGTGAAACTTTTGATGTGCTCAGG
Organism: Lycorma delicatula; assembly: GCF_047948215.1. Classification (NCBI taxonomy): domain Eukaryota; kingdom Metazoa; phylum Arthropoda; class Insecta; order Hemiptera; family Fulgoridae; genus Lycorma; species Lycorma delicatula. Next base: position 106,045,525 of record NC_134456.1, on the reverse strand, counting down.
ACGGCTTACGGCGACGTTACTATGAAGCGTGCGACATGTTTTAAGTGACATGGGCGTTTTAAAGATGGTTATCAGTCAATTGAAGACGTTGAGCGCCTGAACGTCCTTTCGCGTCAACTGACGACTCACACGTAGACAAAATCAACACCCTGGTTCGGGTAGATCGACGTCTAACCATCAGAGAGCTTGCTGAAGAGTGTGGGATATCAGTTGGGTCATGTTACGAGATTTTGACCGAAAAGTTGCACCGCGTTGCTGTGAAATTTGTTCCACGCCTGATTGATGTCGGACGACCAAAAAGCTCATCGCGTCCAGACTTGTCAAGAATTGCTTGAACGTTCAGAAGAAGATGAAAATAAATCCTCGTTCTTGTCGAGGATCATAACAGATGTAAATTGATGTAAATCATAATTGATGTAAATTGGGTGTACGGTTATTACATCGAAACAAAGGTTCAATCGTCCCAGTGGGTGGGTGAAACATCTCCCAGGGCAAAAAAAGCTCGCCAAGTTCGTTCCAATGGGATAACGATGTTGAGAGTTTTTTTTGATGCTCAGGGCATATTCCACCACGAGTACCTCACCCAAGGCTCCGCAGAGACCAGACTTACTACATTGAAGTTCTCAAATATCTGCGGGACGCTATCCGGCAGAAAAGGCCAGAAATGTGGAAGAGTGGTGACTGGTTTTTTCATTACGACTACGCTCCAGCCCATTCAGCCCACAGAACTCGATCTGTGGGTTTTTGGCCAAACACTCGATCATTGTTCAACCCCACCCACCCTACTCACCTGACCTAGCTCCTTGTGACTTCTTCTGGTCCCCAAATTCAAAAGACCTTTGAAAAGAAGAAGATTTGAGACGATTCTCGAGGTTGAAGCAAATGCGACGAAGGAACTGAAAAACATCACAAAAGAAGCGTTCCAGGACTGTTTCAAAAAGTGGAAACACGGTTGGGATAAATGTGTGCGTCGGGGAGGAGAATACTTTGAACGGGACCGAGACAAGTAACTTCTAAATAAAGTACATTTTGTTTTATGACGTTAGTCTATGTATTTTTTGAACAGACCTCGTATGTACACATCTATTATTATATATTAGTTATTTCATAATTCAGTTTTTCAATATAATGTTAACTCTGGTGTGTATAATATGAAATGAAACGTATGAAAACTATATTTTCGTGTTTTGTGTGATAGTTAGATGTTTTGTAAATGAATATGTAAATTATGGTTGGTTTTCAAAGCAAATTATAATTTTAGTTATTACTTAGATATTTGATATTGAGATGTATGAAATTGAATTGTTATTTTGCCATCAAATGTAGTTTGGGTAGTGTAATATGATATATTAAGAAATATTTTCTCATATTGTTGCTTTTGTATAGAATATATTATCATTATAGCAGTGTTAAAATAATATTTTGTCACATGTTACTGTTTGTATAGTAAGTTATATTTTCAAATTTTACAACAATATTTTCTTAAATACGTAATATATGGGCGAAGTTATCGTTAAACCTGATCGATTGTTGAATTTTATATAGATGAAAACGAACTCTGTGCTTCATTTTCGGTTATTATATTTTAAAACAATGATACCTTCTTTTTTAGTGATTCTTATATATTAATAAAGAAATTGATGTGTGAAAGGATGAAGTATTGAGCTACGTAATATTTGTATACTCTTAATTTTGTAGAAGAAAATTTTTTATTCTTTATATATGAAATATTTCTAGTATTATGTAGGCATGATGATTGCTTTCATATTTTACTACTTTGTATACACGGCTATTGCACATTCTGCGTAAGTCGTAAAGTAGTGTTGTATTTGAAGGTTTAAAATTGTGGTTTTAGTGGTAGCGCTACAAAGTGAATTCGTTTGAGGTGGCGTTTAGTTAAATTTATAAATGCATAATGTATTTAACAGTTTTTTTAGATCAGACTTTAATTCGGACATTTATTTTTAAAATACAGATTAGAAAAATATAATCAAGTTTTTTATGTTTGGATACATTGGCAGCATTTATTTCATACGAGTATGACATTGAATTATTTATCGGTTGTGTGATGAGATAAAATTTGGCTCGGTTATGAAATTTTCGTGTCCATCAAAACTAGGTTAATCGTTTGTTGAACCAAATATTGATTTTTGTTTTTACTTATTTTTCCTACTCGCTAAGAATATAATTTAGTTAAAATTTGAAGCAAATAAATAGAAAATATTAAAGTTGTCCCTTTTATTACTTTTTATTATATTTTGTGTAATACTTTTTTATTTAACTTAATTTCACAGCATGAAGTTATAACTATTGAAAATAAATTGAAAAAGTTAATAAGAATCTTTTTTTGTTAATTTAAATCAAGGGGGTTCTCTTCTTGATAATGGAATTATCTGATGTTAAAAGTTTGTATGTTCATTGATTTATTTTGGAAAGACAGAAGTATGTATTTTATTTTATCCAAACATTATGTTGTTTAAAAGTATTTATATAAAAGAATCAGACATCCGTTAGGACAAGTTGCGATAGCTCGCCCTTACAATCCCTTGAGTAAAATACTAAAATACTCAGAGATAACGTGGATTTCATGAACAGAATAAAAAATATTGTTGGAAATATACTTTTCTTAATAAAACAAAAGAAATCTGGAGTAAAGAGAAATTTAAAATTAATGAACAAAAATAAAGTGATGAAAATGAATTTTAACGTTATAGAGATGATCAGTGAATTACATAGTTTTGTTTCTTTTTTATTAATAATGAATGGAGAGGATAGATTACGTATTATGTAATGGATAAATTTAATAATAGCTTCTTGATAAACGAATGCAAGCTATATTAATTAACAAGTTTTTTTAAAAAATAAATTAGAGACTGGTTTGCCATTTTTTTTAACATGTCAGGTAAAAAATATTTGAACACATTTTAATGAATCTTAATAAAATCTTTGCATTGTTTAATCTTGACATGATTTAAATATAATCTGTGTAAATAGTTCTCGGATGAGAAATATAATTTTTTTTTATTTACTTATTTGAAAGCGTTTCAACAAAAAAAATAAAAGTAAAACTCGTAAAATTTTCAAATATTACTTTGGGAAATATTATTATTTTGTTTATACATAGAATACATTTCAATATTTATTATATTTGATATGAAGCAGAGGTGGAAATATATGGAGCAGCTAGTAGATATCTGGATTTACGGTTCACAATTCAGTTGAGGTTTCCTTATGTAAACAATATTCATAAAGCAAAGTTTTTCATCCTGGAACTTAGTTTATGTTATCAGATGTCTAATCAGGTGCCTTATGAGTTTTTTTTTTATTTTTTGATACGAATAAGATGAAAGCATGTATACTATTATATAAAACTAGAATTTTCTTTTTTTTAATGACTTAAGACTGTTGTACAGTGGTATCAATATCGCAGTTTCATTGCATTTCACAATTTCAGTTTAATTCAGCATTAATCTTGCAGATTCGTTGTTTATGATTTGTGATTTTAACCGTATTTTGTAAAATTAAAAATTGAGAAAATAATATTTATCGTACTATTTTGTCGCGTGTTCGCGGTTCGACCAGGGTATTGAGTGACTAACAAACGTAACAATTTCTTAAAAATACAATTTATTTCTCTGAAAACATAAAGAATAAAATAAATAATATTAATATATGATATACAAAATAGTAATTCAAATAAGGACAAGTTTTGTTTAAATACAGTCAAATCATAAAATCAAAATACAATATAACTTTACTGAAGACGTTACAATGACTGTTAATATTAATACCTAATATTGCATTAAAAACAAGATAATATTAGAAAAACTGATGTTCATACAACACAATTCTCTGCAAAACCTATTAATTTTACTGTTTATAATAGAACTACCACAAAGTTTATGAATGAGTAGAATACTGTCTCACTGCTTTTTACCAGTAACTCACCGAACAACTTCCTTCATTCACCCACTGTCCACAATGGAAAGCTCGTGACGTACTCTGAAATACTCTTCACACGTTGTTACCATACGTTTACTGATATCGCAACACGAACACAACCTCCAGACAACTACTCTGTGCAACTACTCGCACAACTACAGACTCTCTCCGCTGGACCCTGGCAGTATTTATATCCCGTAGCTTGCAGAACCATTCCGGTCCAGTAACCCTTCTGGTGGAACAACAACTTTTAGGTACCATTGTCTGTATTACAAAGAACAGATTGTTAAACGGACCTGTTAGTCTGAGAAAAGAATCAATTTTAGTTTCTTCTGGATTCTTCTTTTCATTATTATTTTCTATTTCTTTCTTTGTAATTGAAAGAAATCCATTACCTGATCAGATATACTGGTTCTGTTACAATATATACTTTTTATAATTTTTAAATAATATCCAAGATAGGTTAAAGCGTCTAGCTATCAAAAGCTTTTTAATATCTTTCGCTTCTTTTTTAACTTTTTATTTATTTTTAATTTCTTGCAAAAAATCTGTACCATTTTTTTTTTCGATTATTCTTGACTATATTTGAAATATCTACTTTTACCTCCTTTTTTCAATACTGTTTTTGTGCGTATATTCTATTTTTTTTTTTTTTTAAATTCTAGCCTGGCAAAAATTTCTTTGTTTCTTCATAGTACTACCGTACTTGGCACCTCTATCAGCAGTTTTTCATTTCCATCCAAAACAATAATTTTGGTTTTTATTTTCATACATATATTTTTTTTTAAATAATGACTATACTAATCAATCCAGTTTTTTTCTTTATATGTGGCAATAATTTTATCTCCGTTATTCTATTTTAAATTGATTTTGAATCATAATCCGCAATTTTTATCTCAAAATGTTCTGCTATTTAAAAGCTCCAAAGGTAGAAATCAGTCTGATGATTTACAAATAATAATCTATGAAGGAGTTGCACGAGAAGATCAGTGTAATTTGCATTTTCTATCGTCTTGCAGTAAAAACATTTGAAGTAAATGATAGCTTTAAACAGTCTCTTAGATCAAGGCTGTTAAGAATCATTAAAATTCAGCTTTCCCAAAATTAGAGTTTTTGTTTTATTTAACCTACTGATACGTCAGCCAGATTCCTACTCATATGTCGTTTTCGCAACTGCTGTAGCTACATCTTTGATTGTGAACAGAGATCTGACCAGTGAAAATTATATCACTGATAATAATGAATATAAAACAAGAGGTTAAGATTTCATTTGGTTCTAATTTAAAAAAGTAAATTTAATAATATCTCCAACGACATCTACTTAAAAAATACATTTACAACTTTTACAGCAACGCAAAAATCTTGTCTCTGCCAAAAATAAATTTAATATCGGTCGGGCCTGGATAACTTGCCCTAGGGGGTTAGAGGCAGGAACTGAAACGATCCGTTAGAGTGGACAATCCCCTAGGCTTTGCTATTCTTCACGGTGAATCCAGCCCAAGGGATTAGGGAAACAAGCTACAAAAAAAATCGAAAAACATATAATCATTAAATGGTTATATATAAATTAACGGAAATAATTAGTTCAAACTTGATGAAAGCGTCCATTTGGAATTGGAAAACATAGAACATATCCGCGTGAAAATGCCAAATAATATGTTATTTTAAAAACATATTATTTGTATTCACTGTATATAAAATGTGTTATGGAAAAAATTCAAGTATCTGTTGTCAGAATTGGTAAGTTAAACTTTCCTGAAATTTGTAATGGATTTCTAAAAAAAGTACTAAAAATGTAATGCCTGAAATCTCGAATCCAGTATATCCATTCCAAAGTTTTTATTTAGAAATTCATTCGAAATATTTCTTTCAAATATGACACTTTATTCGGAATTTCAAATGATTATTTTTTTATTAAAATATAAGCACTTGTACAAAATATTATTCGCATTTATAATAAACTGACTGAGATTTCATATTTAGACATCCAAAAGCTACATGAACAGTACTCATATACAACAATTTGCAAATATACAACGGAGTGATCACCTAGTTGAACATTTTAATATTAAAATTAGAGTACAATGTAATCCAGTACGTAAAAACAAAGGTCGTAAACCATTGGTAAATCAAAAATTATCCTACTGGAAGAGAGAATTTTGAAATCCGGATATCTTTCATAGTCGGGGCAGTAGTATTAAACGGATAAATGAATTGTTTCATTCGTATGAGCCATTACAATATCCTTAATGTAAAATATTGTCATATTTCGTATATTCTTGCAGATTTATGATTCTACATAACTCCTTCAGTTAGATTCATCGTCATAGAAATCTTCTGAATTTGAACATTGCTAATGTTAATATCGAAATAGAATTTCAAAGACTAAACTACACTAAATTTAATTAAACCTAAGTTAAGTATATTCTGACTCCCTAGGGGGAGACACCCTCCCATTGTGACGATTCCGGTCGCCACACCATCCCTCCGTTCCTTGCCTGAGCTTTACCGGAGATCGTCTTATTGACTCACTGAATCTGATTACATATCACAGTTATCAGTTTGACCCCTGTCAGGACGCCCCAGCGATGCAGGTACCTCTGTAGATATTTCCATTGCTGTTTTAACTTAACTTCGCTACACCCTTCGCTGTAGGCTTCCTTCCAAACGTTTTCGCTTACATACTATAATTTGTAGTTCTCATCCGTAACGAAGTACAAAGAATAAACATTTATTAAATAAACTTGAAGGGTAGACTGCATTAGATGTATATAAATTAATCTGAGTTTACATCTTTTTCTTTCTTTTTTTTTTTTTGTTTAAACTCCGGGTCAACCGTTAGGTATCGCTTCAGAGGATGAGATGAATGATTTGTAGCGTGTGTGAAAATGCCATGCCTGACTGGAATGACTATAAACATCTAAGATTCTATTTCCATAACTTTTAAATTCTTGATCGCAACTATGAAAATTTTGCCCTATAAATACCCAGATATATTGCAGTTAATTGTATCCATTAAAAAATGGATATTCGTTCGTTGCTGACCGCTGACAAAAATCCAGGATATATTGCAAAAGGTTATTTTACCTGTCACAATCGTGGATGATCCAAGATATATATGAAATAATGCAAGATGATATGGTTACGTACGGAAATATGGTTGGAAAATCTATGCTCAGAAAACAAATTATTTCTTATTTTCTTCCAAGATTCCACACTCACGTAAATGCTGAATATTTTACAAAAGTTAAAAGTATTAAATATATCTGCCATTAGTAATATCTGCTAGCATGATTTTTGGTTTTGATTAAAAATGACAAAATTTTAAGTAATCAATCCTGTAGATTTACGTATAAATACTGCAAAAGATATCGGGAAATAAGTTTCATTTAATGTACAAGAAAGGAATCCTTCAGCAATTAATTTATCTATCCATTATGAAAATACATGAATAGTTTATTTTAATTCAGAGAACGATAAGAATAAATTCTAAAACATTGTAAAACGACCCTTACAGATTTTTTTTTATTGTAGAGTAGACAACCACAATATTATTTGGAGCGTTTCAGACCGTACCAATTATTTTAAGAGGCACAAGAGCTGTTGAGATTAGAACTTGCCTAAAATCTCTCTACATCCGACTTCATATTAAAATATTTTTCTTTAAAACAAATATGAGTAAAATAAAATCTAATTTTGCAGATAAATATAATGTTTCTGTTCGCTTTTCTCAATTAGATAACATTATAGGTAACTTACTTCATTGAATAAATATGGTTAAAAGTTTTAATTCACTTTCAGAATATTTATGAAAACATTCAAGACTTGAAATTTAAAACGGCTAATAGGTTTTTGAAAACCAATATTGACAAAAAAATGAGTAACTTTTTTTTAATAAGCTAGTTTTCTAACAAATTAATTACGAGTAGGATTTATCTACAAATCATTTGATACCAACTTCAATTATGTTGATATTCTTTAGAATTTTTTATATCCTGCTGGGGGATTACCTCCACAGTACTGAAATTCAAACTTAGAATTCCCATTGCATTGTAAAGAAACCTGAACCTTTCGCGCCACTGTAATGGTTTAATTCTTAAACAAATTTACCATTTTCAACTCGTTTCTTGGTACGCTTCTGCACCCTTTTGTTGCTCTTTTTATTTCTTTAGGGCTGTCCATAAGTAGCTCAGCCGCAGCCATAATGTGGATAATTAATTCCTCACAAGAATTCATTTCTGTTCTGTATTTAATATTTTTAATCCATTCCCACACGCAAAAATTTAAAGGTGTTAGATCAGGCGATCTCGTGGCCAAGAATGTGAACCTTCATCACCGATACATTTCTCAGGGAAATGATGATTTAAGTGAGTGGAAACTGCTCAACAAAACTGGGGAAGCGTACCATCGTGTTTGAATTGTGCTTTGCGTTTCAGCGCTAGAGGAACATTTTCAAAAATGTTGAATTACTAACCGCCTTGTTGTAATACCTCAGTTGGATGTATTTATTCGATATCTTAAATTCGCAGGTTCATATTTCTAATAAATAGTTTCTAATAAATTTAAAACCAATTTTTAATTGTATGGTTTGTTTTTAAATATTTTCCACGTTACCAAAAAATAATCTTTTACATTATGTACTTTTCTGAGAATAGAGTAATGTACTGTTTCTAAAAAAAGTTGAATTTTTCTAACTTTTCTTTATTTCATTCAACTTATCTTTCAAAGTTTTGTTCAGAAACATATTTTCTAAAAGTTTTATTTGTTTATAACTTATTCAACAAATTTATGTCAAACATAAAACACAGGGCTTATTTTACCCCAATTTTTTGGTTTACCCCAGATTTCTCAAAACCTACTGCAGATATCGTTCTTGGACCTTTTTTTATTTGGTTTTTCAGGTCAAAAAGAATAACAAACCATAACTATAAACGAAGTTTTTAGGACATTTATATATATGAATTTTTTATTATTTTTACTAGTAGAATAGGTTACGAAAGTCCCGGTAGAACTTCGTGATACACTCTGTGTATGAACAAGAGTTACGAAAATAAAAAAAACACAGAACAAGAAAGAAATGATAGATTGTGATTAATAATTACGAATAACCAGTTTAAATTATTCTCTTGCTAACCTAACAAAAAAAAATAAAAACCGAAAAAAAACAGGCAATTTATTTTTAATACAGCAAGGACTTAGCAAAAATAGTGCTACATGGGATATTTCTAGGAAATCGTGAGTAAAGAAAGGTGTAAGAGGGTCCCAAGAAATATAGCAAAAAAAAAGTCTCTCAAAATTCTGTTTATCCTGCGACATCTGCTTTCACTATGGTTTTATAAGTTGCAGTTATTTTATTTAACAATATTTTAAGAGGATACTTTTGGTATCCTCTTTAACTTATACTTCAAAGGTTTAAAATTTTCATACAAAATTTATACAAATTGAATATACGAGGTTAATTCAATAATTAAAGACACAAGTAGCTGTGGAGGCAAAACAACTGGTAATAATGTTATGATATTTTCAGGACAGTTATTTGGTAACCCTGTGATGACTTCAAACAGCTGTTAAAGTAAAATTGATTTTTTTTTATTTTTAAGTTTCATTTTTCGATAGCGACTCTGCTTGAAGTTTGCAAATTAGTTGAACAACCCGCAGTAATCCGTTTTTTTTGCTTTCCAAAAGTGAAAACCCGGTTAAACATTTAATCATTTATGACAAAGCAATATGGAGAAAGTTGTATGAATCGCAGAAAGTTTTACAAGCGGGTAAAATAATTTAAATACGGTCGAACTTCATTAACTGACGAGCACCCTCTGTGGACGTCCAACTGAAGTTTAAACTCCAGTACCTGAAACTCGCATAGAGTCTCTTATCCAAGAAGACCAATATATTAGAATTGAGATTAAAGCTGAAAAATTATAAATGTCAGTTTTGTGAATAACGTTATCTCCAACAAGTTCAAGAACCTTAAAAAGAAATGTATATTACGGGTTCCAAGAGAGAATTCACCAAAAGGAGATAATAATTCACTTTTGCATAGAGCTAAAACAACGTTATCATACTTAATGTAATTCTTTTGACACGGTATTCTAATCTGCCATGAGACAAGGATTCACCGTTATGAACCGGAATCAGTCAGAGCATGAAGTGGAAGCACATGTGTTCTTCATCTGTCAAAAAAATTCCGAACCCGACATAAGCAGGAAGAATCATGATGGGATTCAAAAGATCCATTTTTTTGTCGATTTTCTAGATCAGTGAACAATAAAAAACCCATATTTTTGTGATATGCTTATCGACTAAGAGAAGCCAGCAGTGTTGAAAAAACGTTCTATATTTCAGCTCAAAGGCTGAGGCAATTCAGATTATGCTTCCCGATATCTTCCGGCCTTTTACTACTCAGGAAACTAGAGAAACCATAGACCAATTTCATCGAGGATTATGAGCTCAACCCCTATATTCCGACTTTGGCCCAATCGGATTTTCACTTGTATGGTCCACTGAAGAAGGGGCTACGTGGTAAGAAGTTTAATAGCAATAACGTTATCAAAGAAAATGTTGTAAATTGGCTCCGAAATCATGACAAAAATTTCTTTGCAGTGATCATAAATAGATATCTTGGCTAATGTGCGTAAGGAATGCTACGTTTCCAAGGTAAATAACCTATTAACGTCAGAACGAAAGCAGGAGATTGAAGACCGGGCCTTGCGTCTTGGCATGTCGGGTGGGACGAATCCCCCACAGGTCCCTATACGCATGGTATATTTCCTATTGTCTAATTTAGGTGCGATTAGAAGGGTCTCCCGCAATCGGTATATCACACAGTTTCTCTCCGGGCATGGTGCCTTTCGGGCGAGCTTGACTAGGTTTCGTTTGGTGGATTCGAGTCAATGCCTGCATTGCGGGACTGATGATACAGTGGACCACGTCCTCTTCGTCTGTCCCCGATACGAGGTCGAATGTTCACGAGCTGTTAGGGAACTTGAGAGAATACATTCCTTTAATACGTACCAACTGAATGGTCCGCGAGGAATGGTCTATAGTGGCTGGTTTTCTTTGCGCCCTTGCGATGTGTAGGTCTTCAGAGGGAGTTTGATCGAGGTAATCGATCGTGGTAGGATCCCGGATGGCTAGGGTTCCGGCTTAGGCATTGAATTGGTTGGAGATAGGTGCATTGGCATCGTGCCACAGTTATATTGGTAACTGTGGTAACTTTTAATATTGGTAACTTCTAATATATATCAACTATTTTTTGAGTGTTCTCTGTTTCTTCTGAATATATTTTTTTTTAGTATGATAAATTAACAAAAGTAGTAATCTGTAGAGGCAGTTCTTTATTGTCTGATAATGAAATAAAATGAATCATTTTGTTTCTATTATAATCTAATTTTAGGTAATAAAAAACTGTTATAATGGTACCATACATTAGTAAAATATACTTCTAAAATAGTGAATTTCAATAATTTAAATTGAATTATTTTCTTGTGCTACAAATCATTTCGCAATTTTACTTCATTAGTTTTATTTTTCATTGCTTCATTGCCTTTATGAATATTTTTTCAAATGTAATGGATTCAAAATTGTCACTATTGATTTATTATTTTCTTGTTTTATAAAATAGAGAGTGATTTTTTATTTTGTGTGATCAATAAAGATAGACTTTTATATCATATTTATTTGCTTGTTCCTGATAAGTTTTTTAAAATTTCTATTTGTCATTTTAATATAGAATTTTTTAAAAATTTTTATGTCCTTGTTCTGTTTTATAGAAGCTAATTAATTATAAATAAATTAATTTAATTCAACTGTTAATTATTACAAAAAATTAATTTTAATTTATTTCATTTTTTTCTTATAACTGGATTAGCAGGTTGTGAATAGCTTAATAAAAAAGCTTTACTCTCTAAGTAAGGATTAAAATATCATTAAAAAGGTGTCAGTATAAAATACAATTCATCTTATAGTTCTAGTAGTAATTTATAGAACTGTATTTGTTGTAGTCAGTCACACACACACACACACACACACACACACACACAGACACACTCGCGCGCGCGCGTATACGCTCATATTGCATTACTGCGCGAGTAGTATTTCACTTTCAACACTCATTGAATACAATTTTATTTATTGCTTTTTTTAGAGGTAAATATTTCACCTTACAAATTCGAAGTATGTGCGTGGGAAAATAGAATTTTTTTCAGCGAATGAAAAATGACATTTCGAACCAAAATACGAACCTGTGGCCTTCCGCGTGAAAAAATGAGTTGCTATCACTTAGCCGGTTTATTATTACATCGCATTATATAATTTTATATGAATGAAATAAATTTAAAGCGATACATTTCATACTCTAAAGGAACTAACGTTCACGTTTGTGTATCCTCTAGTTTTCTTTAGATCTAAGGAATCTAAAATTACGAAATTATAGATGGAATAATAATTCCATCTTATGATTCTTTATATAATCTATAAATTGAATGAAGAATTGGTAGGTATTAAGAGAAGATTATCTTGAACGAGATTACACATTATGAAAATTTTAATCATATATGTTTTTAGTTTAATATTATATACGTAAAACAAAAACTATTATTGTAACATATAAGTAATATAAATTTACGAAACAATCGATGTGTTTATCACCTCTTTCAACAATTAACTTATTATTTTTCTATAAGTGAAGCCTTATGGGAACGGGAAAGTAAACTAATATTAAGATTGTACTTGATATAATCCGCAACTAAACGGAGATTTATGATATTACGGCTTCAAATAGTGTTATTCAACTTCAATAAATTCAACATCAATATTCAATATCAACATTCATAAATTGTTATTGCTTTCTTAAAAAGCTGCTTTTAAGATTGAATTAATCTTTAAATTTTATTCGTAGGTACAGACAATTTTTTTTTTTTAAATTATATTTCTTTCAAATAATCAAGATAACAATATTTTAGATGTTATTAATTACTTCTACTGTAAGTCAAACAGAGTGCATGAGTCTAAGGTTAAATTTAACCTAAAGTTTATAATCTCTAATGATTCAATAAATCATTGTGTACTAGCTACGTTATCACCAACATAAAGGTGGAAGTTTTTCTTTTGAAGATTTTTTAATAAAATTTCTTTTTACTTTTTATATTTTATAAGAACATTGCAGTATAAAGCAAACTAAAAAGTAATACACACTCCCGCATTTGTAAAGCGTTATGAAACAATCGATAATTTTTTTTATTTTTTTTTTTTACCGTAAATTCTCTTACTTCTTTTTTTCTCCATACTTTTACCGACCTGCGAGTTTCTTGTTTTTGTAGTTTTTTGTTAAAAAAATTTCCCATAGGGGTATTGTTTATATAGGACTACCCTTATTTTAAATAAAAATAAAACAAAATATATAATCGAACCCACATAAAATTATAATTTTTTTCAAAGGGTATTTAAATTTTTTATCGGCACTAAATTAAAACAATTTAATTTTTTTAATATTTTATTTTATTTGTAATGAAATTACTAAAGTATTAGTAAAGTTCATTTTTACTCAATTTTAACTCTTTATACTCGCAATTTCAAAAAAATCCTTTCATAATTTGCACTTGCTCTGTAAGAAGAACATGTATACAATCTTTCATCCATTTATCTTTAGTAGTCTTTGGTGTGCGTTGATGGATCATTCAGTCAGTCAGGACAAGTGTACACATATATGTTGTCAGTCAGGACAGCAAACACCAATAATTAGAATATTTCAACGATTTTGTTTTTTTTTTTTTTAAATGGATCTGTTACTATATTACTGCAGGTAAATAAATGAGTAACGTCCTAAAAGCAAAAACCAGTTTCAGTTTATTATAAGGGGAGGCGTTTAATTTTAGGCTGAATTTAGATTACGGAAAATGTGGGCACAATTTATCAACAACATCTGATTTTCAATTCACGTTAAAGAAAACTTTTTCTGAGCTAATATTATTTATTTATTCTCCTAAATTTCTTCAATTTAAAACTATTTCTGTGATATAATGATATTAATTTTGATTTGAATAAATTAAAAAACTCCATGTTTAGAGTGTGATCCTGTGTGCGTATATCTATACGTATAAAAATTGTCCTGACTAATTTACTGATTCATCGTCGCCCAGCAAAGAATTTATGAACATTTTTATACATGTTCTTCTTAAAGTTTAAATTCACACTAAGAAAGGATTTTTTAAATTCCGAGTATAAAGATTTAAAATGGTGTAAAAATGAAATTTACAGTTTTTTTATTTTCTCGATAACAAATGTAGATGTCAACTTGATTATTGCTGTTGTGTAATATTCATGTAAATATCTAAAAACTTATTTTTACTTTTTTCCAAATTCAATCTTGTAAAAGATGAAGAAAGTAAAAACGTTTTTTACAATGATTGTAAATTTTCTCCATTTTCGACTACGCTAAACGAGATGTTGAGTAGATTTCAGCTTGCAAATACTCTTAAGATAAATATCTAAAAACCTTTTCGGAGTTTTCTAAATTTCGATTTTTGAAGGGTGGGACGGTGTACGACGCGGTGACTTAACCAATAAAACCACTTTCATTGTTACTGTTTGTGCGACGCGACGGGCTGGCTGTATCTGCTTCCAGTTGCTTGACTAAATAACAAAATAAAAAAAAAATTGACCGCGATGTAAAACCCAAGTAACCCCATATAGCGCTGACAAAGCCAGGGGATACTAGTATGTATATGCGCACACATAATTTAATTAAAGCAATACTTTGTTTTACCCCACAGGATCTTTCCTAAACGTTATATATATTTTTAATTTGTTTAACAAAAATATTTATTTTTTATTTTATTATAGAAGTTAAATATTAATATCAATTTATTGAAATTTTTTTTTTCTTTCCTTAACGAATATTTTAATGAATTAATAGAAACACTGCATATCAAACAGAAAATTAAAACGTAATATTTCTATTTAAATTTGTTTTTAAATAATTTTATTCAATTCTATATGAGTAAAATTTTATTATTTTCCATTCTAAACATTATTTTATGTCACATAAATGTCACGTAAATATCATGACACGTAAATAACTATGTTATAATAACTCTGTTATGTGTCGTAAATGACTTTGCTTTCCTGTTATTGTAAAATTAATCGTGAGTTATTTTTAGGTGGGTAAATTACATTATATTTTAACATGATATGCTGAATTATTTTAATAAATTAATTAAAGTACGTTTTACATTGTATAATTCTTAATAGTAAATTAAAAAAAAAAATAATATGTATTTAAACTAAACTACTTCAAAGTATTTAAATTTATATAACAGTATTTTCAAATATATTTTACGATATTTTATAAAAAAACTTGTTTTTATAAATAAAAACAAATAAAATAATATTATTATATTATAATCATTATATTATATAATATTATTATAATCATATCATATTATCATATAATCGGATTTATGCTAAGGAAGTCACTAACTTCCTTCTGGAGCAGCAAATCATTTAAGATCTTTTTTAAAATAAATAAGTAATTATAAAAAATAAGTATAAAAAAGGTATTAGCGTGATATTTGGATATCCAACCTGATTACTATGGGTAGATTAAATTTTTAAGCTATTTTGAAATAACGAAAAAGTTCAGTAATCTCATTTTTAGGATTTAAAAAAAAAATTCTATGTCTAATAGGATCTTTAAATAATTATCAGTAAAATAATTATTAGAATTTACATTTTGTATACTATCCAATTAAAGAGTTTTCATTAATCTGATCCGTTATTACATCATAAGAAGTTAAACTTACACCGGTAGAGTTACTACTGCACGTCAAACTAAATCTGAAGAATCATTGCGGAATGTACTTGAAAAACTTTTAATTATAATATCCAGTATAGAAGAATTATTGAAAAATTTGACAGAACTACAAATGTAGAACAATATGAAAAAGTAAATTTTACTCGGCAATTTCTAGATAACTATTGGCTACCAGTTTATCAATCATGACACCAGATAATTTATGTAAACATTTCACTGTATTATTTAAATCTTATTTACTTGTATTTAATCCATCTCTAAAATAACTATTAAAAAACTTAAATATAGCAATAAAAATGCATCTTTACCATTATGGTAACGATATATAATACTAAAATATATAGTAATAAATATTACTATTAATATTTCGAATGCCTTTTGTACAGAAAATTGGTGGCTTAAATATTAATTTTAATTTCTCCACTTATAAGCATAATAACTGTTTTACAGAATATGATATATGAATATTTATATAAATAATTATATGTAATAGCTAATAGTATGTTTTTAAATTCACCTAAATTCTCGATAGAATACAGAAATTGGTGGAATGCAAGGATGGTTGTTTATTTAGTTACTTGCACGGTCGTATGTATTGACCAGAGTCTGATTTGCAAATGGGGAAATAGGTAGGATGTAAAACGAAATCTTTTTTCACGGCTCATGACAACATATAAACCACTAAGTTTAGCTGTAATCTGTCAAAAGCGATACGATGGTTGGGTGCTGCTTTTTTACTCGAGGAGGCTTCTAATTAGCGTGGCGCGAGTGGTAGTGTCTCGGCCTTTCATCCGCAGCTGCTGGTTTCGAAACCCGATCAGGCGTGTTATTTTCACACGCTACAAAATTGTCATTTCATCTCATTCTCTAAACCAATACCTGACGGTGGTCATAGAGACCCAAAAAAAGGAAAAATATATGCTACAGTAAAAATGATTAAAAGAAATATTCCACCATTTGCTTTGACTGATTATGAAAGACCGTACTAAAACTCTGATCAGAGCAGAATTTCAAAACACATACGAAAAGATAGAAGTGACTGAAGTCTTTATTAGTACTTTGAAATAATAAATTAATCAAATAATAGGAAATAAAAATCAAAGATACGTGATATGAAATTACAAAAAAAAAAAAAAATACCAATTTAGAAGACATAAATGGAAATAGGTTGTTCACGTTGAAAGAAAATGGAAATAATTACCGCTTTTCCAATTAGTAAAATTTTAAAACTCATCAACAAAATAATAATGGATTTGTAAAAAAAACCTTTTAAATCTTAATTTACACGATAAAATTGTAGGTATTCTAAATATTTACAATTTTATTTTTAACCATTTTATTGTTTCATTCAAAATATTTCGATTTGAAACATTTTTTTTACGATTTACTCTTTATAAACAGTCCCTGCCTAAGTAAAAATATTTTTCTAGTGAAAAAAGTCCAAACTGTTGTCGTTAGAAATATCTTGGATTACACTAGTATTGAGATTCAATAATAAAAGAAAGTAAAAAGCAGAATTCACTTCAGAAAATGAAATTTTCAAGAATAACAATCATCCCAGTTACTAGAAAAATTCTACCGTAAACGTTTTTGCTCTTGTCTTCTTCACTGAGTAGAGTATACTTTCAAACTTAAGCCTGCCAATCCTATCGAAATTCAATTGTCATTCAACCACACCGATGAGACTTCCATTCTGTTCTCACAGGTATTTATTAGTCAGTTTCATAACTTTCAAAGAGATTTAAAAATTGCTTTTTGTAACTCAAATTGATTAGTTTTTTTAAGATAAAAATGTATAAAAATTAAAAATGCAGTTATAAAGCAACAAATCAGCGTGCACTTTTCTATTAGATAACAATGAAAATACGTCTAATGACATCATAGAACTAAGAAATTTAGTAAAAGATTACATTTTTTCTAATTATTTATTCGTTAGACAAAACTGTAAGTCACTATATAACTTTAAATTTTGATTTCTTGTCCAGTTAAAAAAATAAGTAAAGTCGTAAGGATTTTACAAACTTTTAGTTGGAATAAAGTTAAATTTTATGTTTTCGCAAATACCAAAACTTTTTATTAATACTGTTACAAGTTTCATTTTACATGGTTTTCAAGGTTTTCAAGGTAAAAATATTTTTATAGAGGTTTTTAAATTAAGTGTTGACAGTTTAACTGAGAGAAGGAAGTTCTTACTTAAGCATCCTAATACAGAAACCCAGTGGGCAATGACTAACTTGTTTTTAGCAGCTAACAAAACCTACAAGTCGCTAACTTTTGGAGCCCTTTTATCTAAATGAGTTTTGAAAAGCGTTTTCATTAGTTAATGGTTAACCGACGCTTAATTTAAAATCATTTTTTACAACAAAACGATACAAATAAAGTAAAATATTTTTAATTGTTAACCGCTAAGGATTTTTTACTCTTTCAAAAAAAAAAAATACTAAATAACTTAATTACTATTTGTTTATAATTATCTGATGTAATTCTTGAATTTTCTTTGAATTTTTTTAAACACATTAAACATAGGTCTTAACTAAACATATCAAACCTTATTTCTGTGTAACAAAGTACTGAAGAATTTAATATTGTATCTTGATTTAGGACTCATCGGCATAGAACTGTAATAAACACTAATTTAGACCGCATCCAACTTAACTTCAAACGTGGGAAAAATACGAACTAGCAGCTTGCAATTGAATTAGATGAAGTTCTAACTGTTATTATTCTTTTCATCAAAAACTTTTAAAACAGTGCTAATAATATTTCTAAATTTGCTACAAATATACAGAGTTTACAAAATTTTCTGATTTACCCTTGCTTACGATCTTCACTACTGAGAAATCAATACTAAAAAAACACGCGAGATACACAATGAACTAATAGATTAGATTTAATAATTACTGAAAATTTCATAAGTAAACATTACAAAATGAAATAATAATCTTTACTGAATATAAATAATAAAAAACAAATTTTTTATGTATCAGTGTGTATTTATGTATCATGTTTTATCTATCAGTAATAATAAAAAAACAAAACAATACTTAATATGCAATGCATGAATAACTGTAATAGAAGCTTGAATCCAATCTGTACTTTATATCCATGTAACTGGAGGTTTGGAAGTCTTTAGTACACTTTTTATCGGTATGCAATTCTAACTTGGTCGCAGTGTATACATTAAAGCGATCCTAAATCCTTTTTAATGCAATATGAAATTTATTTTACGTCTTTCCCCGGGAAGATTTCAGATTTAAATCCTAGCACGACTTAATATGTTTCGTAAACTACACTTTTATTTTTACTTTTGCGGCTAGAGCGATGTATGCTGCTGTAACTATAACGGGAAAGTTTACTAATCGTGCAACAAAAAAGATATAAAAACATTAGTCTTTTTTCTTCCTTGTACGAAGTAAAGAAAGAATCTCGCATAACTCAAAAACGATTAGCCGTAGAATGTTAAAATTTTGGATTTAGGATTGTTGTAACATCTAGTTGTACTCCCTTTTTGATTGCCATCGACTTGATCAAACATTTCCAAAAAACCAAAAATCCCCAAAAATTTGGATTTTTAACTTTTTCTTAACTGCAGTAATAAGCCCTCATTGAGAGCCTTTCAGCGATATATTATAAGTGGTATTTATTTTGATTGGTTACAGAGTTATAGCAAAATAAAATTTTAATTAATGAAATATTTGGATCTTACAAGGAAAAGGCATATCGATTCGAATCCGATTTCCTTTCATTTTTTAACGTTTTTTTTTTTTTTTTAATTTACGTATATTGATTTCTTAATTATCAATTTGATTGTAAAAAAAAAAACTTACAATAAATAATAATTTAATAAAATAGAAATACGAAAAAAGTTATTAGCGAAATAAAATTTTATTTACTTTTCATTTAAAAAAAAGTATTTATATGTAATTTAATAGGCGTACAAGGAACTCATGTGGTGTCCAGATCAGATTTTTTAACTTTTTTGCCTTGAAGAGAAATTAAAAATAAAGTTTAAAAATTACATTTAAACAAGTTGTAAATATCTGGAAAAAATCTTTTATTCCATTGCTTCCAAGACCAAAACTTTATTTTGTCAGATGGACGTTTGTGCGTATTTACGAATATTTGTACGTACGTATGTACGTCGGCCTTATTTGGTCTTATAACTGTGTACGGCGTTTTCTGATTTTCTTCAAACTTGGTAGCCAGATACCGATACTACCTTCGGAGGGAAATAATGTGTTTAATAATTTTTTACAAAAATTGTAAAAGGATTGGAGGTGTTTAGGCGAAATAAAATTTAAATTCTTTGCTGAAGCACTTTACTAGAACAAAAAGTTTTTCTTACAAAAGTTGAAGGTTTTTTTTATCGAGATCACAAACTACCAAAAACTTTATCTAATATCCACCCTTCTCCCAAAAAATGACTTTATGTATATTTTCCTTTTTTAACTACACCTTGCTTCAGAAAAGAAGTTAATAGGTTTTCTTTACAGCCATATTTTCTACATTAATAGGTCTTCAGACCACTATAAATATTATTTGCCTATCCCACATTAATCGTTTATGATAATAAAATATCTATTTTTTAATTTTTAAATATTTATTTTTAATTAAAAATATTAATTAATATTAATGATAATACTAATAAAATTATTAATCGATATTAAATAATAATTAATTAATTAATAATAAATTTATTTAATTAAATATATTATTTAATTAATATTTATTTTAAGTTTTCGTCTCGCAAGTTACATTTATAATGTAAAACGTTTGCATTTTCTGTTAGAATTATATATATATTTTTAGTATTTCTTCAAATAAAAATTAACCAGAAATTTTCACCCCTTCCTAGAAAATTACAGATATATTATTTTTTTAAATTACTACTATATAGTTGAATTTTAAACAGTTTTAAAAATCTATTTTTTAAACTTATTATCAACAGTTAGGGACTATTTTCTCACAATTACTTTAACCTAAATAATCCCGTTGAGTACGGTAGCTCCCAAAATGAAAAAAAGTTTCTGCAATTTCATATTTTTTTACTGCTCTAAACGTATTTTGCCAAACAGTATATTCCTCCCCTGACTGGAGAGCTTCAAAATTTAAATTAAAAAAAAAAAATCGAAAAACTGTTATTAAATTTTGATATTAAAATGTTTGAAAATAATTTTAGTATCTTAATTATTAAAATATATTTTTTTTTTAGAGTAGGATGTAGACCTACATCCTACTCTACACCTACACCCTACATCCTACTCTAAAAAATATACATATTTAAAACAGTTTTAAGCAGTAAATTTGAGACTTAATAATAAAAATTAAAATTGATACGATAATAAAAATCATAAGTAGAATTCTATACAGAAGAATTGAGAGGAGAGTGGAAGAAGTGTTAGGAGAAGACCAATTTGGTTTCAGGAAAAGTATAGGGACAAGGGAAGCAATTTTAGGCCTCAGAGTATTAGTAGAAGGAAGATTAAAGAAAAACAAACCAACAAAATTGGCGTTTATAGACCTAGAAAAGGCATTCGATAACGTAGACTGGAATAAAATGTTCAGCATTTTAAAAAAGTTAGGGTTCAAATACAGAGATAGAAGAACAATTGCTAACATGTACAGGAACCAAACAGCAACAGTAATAATTGAAAAAAGAAGCCGTAATCAGAAAGGGAGTCCGACAAGGATGTTCCCTATCTCCGTTACTTTTTAATCTTTACATGGATCTTGCAGTTAATGATGTTAAAGAACAATTTAGATTCGGAGTAACAGTGCAAGGTGAAAAGATAAAGATGCTACGATTTGCTGATGATATAGTAATTCTAGCCGAGAATAAAAAGGATTTAGAAGAAACAATGAACGGCATAGATGAAGTCCTACGCAAGAACTATCGCATGAAAATAAACAAGAAGAAAACAAAAGTAATGAAATGTAGTAGAAATAACAAAGATTGGCCACTGAATGTGAAAATAGGAGGAGAAAAGATTATGGAGGTAGAAGAATTTTGTTATTTGGGAAGTAGAATTACTAAAGACGGACGAAGCAGGAGCGATATAAAATGCCGAATAGCACAAGCTAAACGAGCCTTCAGTAAGAAATATAATTTGTTTACATCAAAAATTAATTTAAATGTCAAGAAAATATTTTAAAAAGTATATGTTTGGAGTGTCGCTTTATATGGAAGTGAAACTTGGACAATCGGAGTATATGAGAAGAAAAGATTGAAAAGAATGTGGTGCTATAGGAGAATGTTAAAAATCAGATGGGTGGATAAAGTGACAAATGAAGAAGTACTGCGACAAATAGATGAAGAAAGAAGCATTTGGAAAAATATAGTTAAAAGAAGAGACAGACTTATAGGCCACATACTAAGGCATCCTGGAATAGTCGCTTTAATATTGGAAGGAGAGGTAGAAGGAAAAAATTGTGTAGGCAGGCCACGTTTGGAATATGTAAAACAAATTGTTAGGAATGTAAGATGTAGAGGGTGTACTGAAATGAAACGACTAGCACTAGATAGGGAATTTTGGAGAGCTGCATCAAACCAGTCAAATGACTGAAGCCAAAAAAAATAAAAATAAAAAACATAATAAATAGATTGATAATAAAAATAGTTACGAAATAAAAATAAAAAATAAAATGACATGTTCTAGTATGGGTATAATATGTATAATATAAGGTATTAGTACGTCTACCATATATCATGATAGTAAATCTTAAAGAAATTAATTTTTTTTTTGCCGAATTCCTTTATTTATACTTACAATCAGCTTCTGCAATGAAGCTGTAAGTAAGTCATACAATTGATCATCACTTGAAAGAGGACCACACAATGATAATCCTCAACAACAATAACAATAACATGCAACAATAACAATACAACAACAATAGTATACCATAAATAATATAACATTTTGTGAGCCTTTGAATGTCCTTTCGAATGTCCAGCCTACATTTATCATTAAAACATTCATTTAAATAGGACAGTAAATGAAACAGTAACTTTGAAACAGCCAACCAACAATAAACGTGAGCACCAAGCCTCCAGACCGGATCATCATAACGGGCCATCAAGATCAAGCAAATGGAACCTTTTTAGTCTCCTAATATCCTCTCTATTGTCTAGCAGATTCAAAGCGAGATGATTAATATGTTTTTCCAACTTGGACGCATATCTCGAAACTAGACGACCAACTTCCTCTCGAACATATGGAATGCCTACGTAATCGTGGATCCCAGCATTCCTCGCGAACCACGGCGTGTGGGTTATGTTCCGTAAAAGTTTTTTTTTTTGAAACCGTTGAATGACCTCCACGTTGCTGTTACTGGCCGTTCCGCAGGTTCAAGAAACCGTTGTAGAGCAGTAGGTTGTTGGAGAAAGAAAGTTGTGATCTCTTAAACAACACCCAGTACATCTTCTTAAGCTTAATTTCAAGCACCTTTCTCTTCTCCCTGACATGATCCCTCCACGTCAAACGGCAATCAAGGTAAAAGCCCAGGTACCGTACCTTATTGACTTGAGTTATCCTGATACCGTTTTATCTCAACTAAATTGAGATAAATATTTCAACTGCGATATGTTTACTAAAATAATTTATCACTTACAAATGCACTTGTATGCTGGATATATTTAGGAAACAAGTATAAACTGTTAGGAAAGTTATACTTATTTTCAAGTAATTAAACTTATGTAATTATACCTATTTTTGAAGTAATTTTAGCTTTTGGTATTCAATCATTGTGTCTTTCATCAGTCAATATTCTTTCACCCCCGTAACAAGTAAATTCATTCTCCCATCGTTCGTTAACTAATTGTCCGGTCTTGAACCACATTAGAAATACAATCGTGAAAAATTAATCCAGAAATTCAATATTTTTTTTATTTAAAAAATGTTAGTATTTTTTGCCACTTTCCGTTCACAAATATTTTATTTCTTGTAATTTTGTAACTTAAAACTCTGTTCTTAAGCATCAATTAATCATATTTACGTAATGTTAATTGATGCTTTAATTTCCAGGTAATTTATACTGAAATTCTTTTTTTTTATTTTATTGCGCACGAGAGGAAAGAAATTCAGCTTAACAGCCCAACGTAATATAGTTAATAATTGTTTTAATTTTTACAGCGTAATATCATTTTAAAAAATATTTAATCTATATTTTTCATATAACTAAATCCATAAATTACAGATTAATGTAATATTATAAATTGAATTGTATAAATTTTTTTTTCATAGATTTATTTACTATTTTTAAATACTAATATTTATATATTAGTATTACGTTAAATATAAATTGATTATTTAATCCACTGTTTTTTTTTTTTGTTTCAAATTGGCATCTCTGAATAGCGTGTACAAACTTTAATTTTCCTTTAAAACTTTAATCTTCTGCCATCTTTGTCATAATTTTTCTTATCCTTGAGTGATTTCGAAATGCGTCAACAAGAGATACAAAAATGAAGCTAAGAAAGGTAAGCGGTACTATACATAGACACTACAGTGATCTTAGCAGAAAAGATAATAGTTATTATTAACTTAACACCAATTTCATATCTTTCTCTATGTTTTTTTTGAAGAGCTGCTTTAAAAATCATTTTTTTCTGAAAAATTTCCCTGCTGAAATCTCTTCTACTCTTATTCTGATCTTTTGGGGAGCCCTTCCTATCTGTAGAAGCCAATTTTCTTTACTTTTCAGATTGTCAAAGGATGACTATTTTTCTTATCAATATTTCTTCATTTATTCTCTTCAAATGATTGTTAAACATTATTCTCCGTTTTTTAATTGTGTCGATTATGTTTTCAAATTTTTTATAAATTTCTTCGTTTGATCTTAAAAAAAAATTTATTATGTTCATGCTTCGAACCTAATATTCTTCGTAGAAATTTCCTTTCCTTTTCAAAATATTCTTTTGACTTCCTTGATTGTATATTGATTGTATAAAAGTTTCTGCGGCGTAAAAACTTTCAGGTTTTATAACCGTGTTTTAATATTTTATTTCGTATTCAAAGAAATTGATTTAAAGTAAATACTACTTAAAGATTTACCAATTCTAGTAAAATTAAGCAAATCGATTTTTTCCCCTTGCTTTATTGTTTTTCTCGTCGATATTTTTCAGTTCAGACTTGGGAACTTCGTTTGTGTATTTTATAATGTTCCAGGCATTAGTGTTTTATCCTCTGAAGGATAAGGTGGATTTTATCCACCTTATGGTGGTTCCGGAGGCTAAACAGAAAAAAGAAAAAGAGGCTTTAGTGTTATTTAACATTAATGGATAGGTGCTTAGCGAATAGGTGTAAAATCTTTTTTTTACAATTTTGCTTTCAACTGGGATCAATCCTCCAATTGGGTTTCTATTTATATGGATAATGCTTTATTAGATAATTAAGTATTCAGCTTAACTAAAAAATTAAATCGTGGGGTGGTTGGTTGTATGCTGTAAGAATTTTGTGAAATACTATTTTTACTAATATGTACTTAATGGGTAATGTAATAAAGAAGCGAGGAAGTTATATTTTATTTTTAGTCAAGAGTACGAAAAAAAATGATATATCTAGAAAAATGCCTGACCAATTAAGTGTCAGTCCATTCACAAATTATATAATTTTATTCTGGTTTTGTATATCTTCTGTATATGCAAAACGTGTCTGGTGAAGAGGAAGAATCGTTATGGTTAGTTATACAATAGTGTGGTCTAATGTCTGAGCGGTTTAAATTGTGCTGGGGTTAATTTAGAACTGAAGGGAGTGTTAGTAAACCAGAATGTTGAAATATTTACCTAACAGATGGAAACATAACATACAGTTTAATAACATATATGCCGTTAAAATCTTTCTCTAACGTGGAGTTCCATACACTGTTCTCTCATTCGTGATTTAATAATGAATATGACTTGAAATCATTTTTAAAATTTTAAAGTGTTGATTTTATAATTCTATTTTTGTGTAAAAAATAAAAATAAAAAATTTGTTACAAACATCACAGTTTCTACCGTAATATTCAAAAACTTCCAGAATTACATAAAAGATATAGAAAAATTGATTAATATAATAATAAAAAATGTAAACTGCTCACAAACCCGATAACTATGTAATAAAACATTTAAAATATAATAATAAAATAAAAAATAAATATAATTTTTCTGGTATTTATAAAGTAAAATGCAATAATTGTGAAAACATATATGTTGGAAAAACAAACAGGTCTTTTAAAGATAGATTTAATGAACATTTTAGATCGTTTAAAAATAAAATATAGGTTTTTCAAATGTAGTTGACCATTTAATAACCAATATATATAATACAAATAGTTCGGAAAATAATTTAGAAGTAATTGAAAAAGTAAAAATTGAACACGAAAATAATAAAAAAATTACAAATTTTAGAAAATTTTATATATTCAAATTAAATATAAACATGAATTTAACCTCATGAATCTACAGATAGAATTTGTTAGGAACATCCAGCTTATAAAAATTATTTAATTCGTAATACGTTTGATAAGATTTTAATAAAATTAAATAATTGATTACAGTACTGTACTAACATTATGTAAAGCAACATTGAAAGAAATTTTAAATAATTTTATTAAAAAAAAATTTACATTAATAGCAATTTTAGTGCATGTTTTTAAATTTTTTTAAATATTTTTGACTGAACAAATGTATGTTCTGTAAATGTTTAAAGTTTTTTATGTTGCTTTTTTGTCGCTGTTTTTTTATGTTAAGTGTAAAGATGTTGCATAGTAGTGATATGTGTAAATGAAAATAAAGATAAATCAGAGAACATTACTGAAGATGGTCTTATGCCCGAAAGCGCTTTAATGTAAAAGAAATAAAGGTTTCTTTAATTTTTTACTTGGCGGATTAACTGAAATTCTACATACATAGGTAAAAAAAAAAAATGAATATATATTAATAGATTGTATATAATATATTTATTCTTTTTTCCTTCGAGGTTGCCGTCATTTGTCCTTTTTCGGAACGAAAAGAAAACGACAAAAAATGTCTCACTCTGATAACATGAGATAAATATTAAAACCTGAAAAAAGACTGTCAAAAAAAAAAAATTGCTTTTTAATATAGGATAATTACTAATATAGGATAATTAAAGAGCGTGTGGGTTACAATTTTATATAAAGGCTTTTTATGTAGTATATTCTTTTAAAAATTTATTTATTTAAACATATATATATATATATATATATATATATATATATATATATATATATATATATATAACTTATTTGTGTAGCCTATGACACTCCCGGTAACGTAAGGATGCTAACGCGGAACATACATATAAACAAACACACATACATACTTACACTCAAAATCCATTATATTATTTTTGGGCCGTCGTGTAATAATAACCTGAAATTAATTATTTAAACATTTTAAAAAATAGATATATTAGAAAATGAAAAATTACAAAAACGCACAAATATAAACATAAAAAACATATCTCTTGATTTACAACTTATTTCTTTTTCTTATGCCTTTTTTTTTTTTTATCTCCTTACGGTCTCAACCTCTGAAGACAGTGTATCTGAGATCTTAGAGATAAAATCCTCTTCCATCTCCGACATCGCAGGTGATGGTGGTGAGGATGCTCTGTGACCATTACCGGATGACTCCGGCTTAAATGGAGCAGGGAATATTGCATCCAGTTCTAGACTGAATGTACTTCCCATTGAAACTTTTGGGACAGCTGAAATGTTCGCCCTCTCTTTTGGAGTCGTCGGTGTTCTCGGAGGCTCTATGTTCAACAATGTCTCTATCCAGGACCATTTCTATCTTGAGTTGGACCGGCATCACACCAGGTTCGGACTTCTCCTGCGTTCTTGCTACAACTTCCTTCACTTTATGCTCGAAGGAGTATTTTTGGCCTTTTCAGAAGTCTCCTCAACATCCATACGTACATTATCCACTGGTTTCTGTATCTTGCTAGGTCTTTTTGTCCTTCTGAGAGATAAGCTTTCATCCTACTATCAATGATAATTTCAATCATAGCTACAAGACTTTGTGCAGGAGAATAGTTGTTCTGCGTTGACGTTTGACGATGAAGGAGTAGCAGTGACTTGTGTATTAGTTGACGTAAGTGGAGATGTTCGGTTGCTGACAATTTTTCTTGTTTCAGGGTTGCCTACTTTTCGTAGTGTTTTCACCTCCAGTTTCTACTTTATAAAACGTGCAGTTTCTAGAGCGGCAGTTATGCCACCCTTTACAGTTGATGAAAACAGGAGGATCTCAACACTGCTCTCCCTTCATTACTTGCCTCACCTCATACACACACATTTCCTGTCTTTCGCATCTGGTGCTGTTTATCCAAAGCGATGGTATTTACAACACA
Source organism: Lycorma delicatula (assembly GCF_047948215.1). Lineage (NCBI taxonomy): Eukaryota > Metazoa > Arthropoda > Insecta > Hemiptera > Fulgoridae > Lycorma > Lycorma delicatula. Next base: position 106,017,418 of record NC_134456.1, on the reverse strand, counting down.
GCACTCACTGACTACTGTATAAATCCTCGCACGTCCAAACGTTATAGGCCAGCACGTACCTTCTCAGGTAAATTAGGTATAATAAATGATGCATATGAGAACCAGAAAGAAGAATCTCATCATTCCTTCTCATTTTGAACCTTCGATATTATTACAGCTCGAGTTGATGGTTCTTCTGTACAGTTGAGCAATTCCCGACAATAACCTCCTTTGGATAAATTAAGGATGCAGTACGGTTATACAAGTACGAGGAATTCACTAATCTTCTTTAACGCAAGAATTTTTTGCGTTTGGCCGTCATTTACAATCTCTATCTTCAGTCATTAAAGGTTTTCCTAATTTCTTTAACGGACCACCAACCCACCCGGTAATTTCGCGAGACTGGACTGCTCGCGAACAGTCTAAAAAACGGTCTCATTTTAGAGAAGTTACCACTCTCTCCGGTAACCACAAGATGACTGGGGCTAGGTGTACTTCTTGTAAATGCTCTTGACTTCCAAATTCATTTCGAATTCTCAAGTCCTTTTGTGTTTCGCTTCTGGATAATCGGCTGTTTCTAGACGAAGGTATTTACATGAACCCTCTCATAATTGGTCGTTCAAGATTCTGCATATATGGTTTATCCCTTCTGTAGCGAGGGTAGCCGCAGAAGAACACCTCCTTTCCAAGGCTACCAATCCTGGAGTAACTCCGTCGGAGGGTTACCACCGGAGTACCGGACCGGTATTCCGGTAGTACTGGCATTTGTCCTGACACAGAGATGCGCAATCTCTGCACTGATTCCAGGCTATGCTTGCCGTCGCGGGGGGCTTGTGGGCAACGGAAGGATCTCTGTTACACTTGCAAACACATCGACCCTGGCCGCCACATCACCTGATGTAAAGGTGGTGTAAGTCCATTTCCAAAATCGTTTTCGAACGTACATGATTTGCAGGTGGCCAAAAATCCAGTCCATCTGACCTGAAAATGGAAGTCAGATCAAAATAATGATCATATTTCTGGGAAAAATGCTCGCTATTCAGCTACATGAAATGAAATTATATACAGCTGTTACTGCCCTAGACGTGCAGCGTACATGATATGTTCCGGACGTTTGTATTGTCTACATCTGAGCACTATTACTATTCTTATTATTATTAATACTTCCCTATTAATAATGCCCTCTCAGCGCATTATTATTTATATATTTTTTTCATTTAATTATATTTATTTCCTTATATATAGTTTTTCTTTAGCATTTACTGATGATGACTATTTAACATTCAAAATGGCTTCTTAATATCAGATTTTAAGTAAAAATGTCTTAAAATGATTTTTGAGAAAAGTTTACTTATACAATTTTACTCAATAATCGATTAAAATACTTATTTAATTTAGTTTTATTTTTTTTTTTGATAAGGACTTATTAAAAAAATATAAATAATAAATAACAGTATAAGTGATGTAATGTACGTAAAACAGATTTTTATCACTGTTGTAGAGGTTAAAAACCCTACGTAAATGTAGTAAAAGTTCACCGACGTCTTTTTCAGATATTTTTATAGCCTATCTAAATTGAACTTTGAAAACGTGATTTGATTCCAAACAACTAACAAATACTTTTATTATAAGAAATGTTACTATTTACAACATAATAAATTTTCCTTGTAATTTTGTTTTTTGTTTATAGGTTAAAAAAAAATCTTATAGTTAAAAATCTTACTTGAAATTGCTGTTATAAATTGATTAGGTTTATTGATACTTTTTATTTATTTCTGTAATGGCGTTCATTACAAAAAACAGACATTACTGTACCACCATAAAATAAAATTTCTCAATAGCTTCGTTGGTAGCCCAGTCACTTCTAGAGGTATAAAAATAATAAATTTAATATACATTGTATAATCGTATCAAAATAATTTTTCATAAATTTTACATTGATTTTCTAATTAAAAATTTAAAGCAAGTTAAAAAAAAAAATTCTTATAGCAGAAAAACTTTTTATCTAGAATTTACGCATAGTTTCATTTATTTTATTGGTTGGGTTGTCACCCTTACAGATTCCTGGATTTATTTACATTGCCTGAAATTGTGTACAAAAATAATTTAGACTGAAATAAAAGTACAAATTTTTTATCATAGAACGGTAAAATGTAAATTTTTGTAACTGCCAATTTAAAAAACAAGACAAAAATTCAGTATGGAATATATTATTTTTTATAATATAAGTAAAGGTCACTGATAAATATTTATGCCAGTAAAATTTTATTAAAAATTTCATCTTACATTTCCTCCTCATAACATTGTATTCAAAACTATTTTTAAAATATGTATTAAGTTGCGCCTTAATTAGTTATACATAATCACATGTGTACATACATTAAGGATTCCTTATCTTGAATTACATATGCACGCGCGCGCAGGAACACACACACACACACACACTCTCTCTCTCTCTCTCTCTCTCTCTCTCTCACACACACACACATACACTTACATCATATATATACGTATTTAATGGAAATATTTTATGTTTCCTGTTAACGTTTAAAGAAGTTACAAAAAAAGAGTTGTGAGTTTTAAAGAGCAGTCTTTATTTGACCCAGGGTTAAAAGTAAATTTTTTTACATTTAAAGTAGAAGTAGCGTTGATTTTGACATTTACGTGCAGGTATTTTACAAACAAGTCGTTTGTTTTTAAATATTAAAAACACCGATGAAAAAGTTCACTGTTAGAAAAAAACGAAGTGTTAGCATGTCTTATACTAACCTTTTACTTACTCTACTTACTCTTTCTAGAGATATACGCCACTCCACAATATAATAGGCTGTATCAGTGTTTTGGTTTGTAGAATCACATCTACCTGCAAGCAAACTCGTTCTGTGTTTAAATAGAGAATTAAATTCTGATGTTTGAATTTCTTCTTGAAAACATTTTTCTTATAAAAAAATCTGATGTTAAAACACATGACTCCCTCGTACGCCAATTAAATTAAATTTATACATTTTTTAAAATGAAAAGTACATAAAAAATTTTATTTCATTAAACACTTCTGATATTTTTTTGTTATAATTGAATTATTATTTATCGTAAAAATGCTTTTACAATGAGAGGTCAATCATTTAATAAATCAATATATTTAGATTAAAAATAAAAATGTTAAAAAAAAAGAGATGAAGCCTGATTTGAACCAATGAGTCATCCTCTAAGATCCAAATATTTTATTAATTAAACTTTTATTTGGCTATCACTCTGGTACCAATGAAATTAGTACCACTTTTGATATATCGTTGAAAAGTTCTCATTGAGGACTTATTACTGTAGTTAAGAAAAGTCCAAAATTCAAATTTTTTGGATATTGAGCTTTTTTAGACACTTTTGGTTCCGTCGATTGCAATCAAAAGGGGAGTTCACAACTAGATGTTACAACAGTCCTAAATCAAAAATTTCAACATCCTACGGCTAATCGTTTTTGAGTTATGCGAGGTAATACGTACGTACATACATATGTACGTACAACATCACGCCGAAACTAGACAAAATGGATTCAGAGATGTTCAAAATGGATATTTCCGTTAAATCTGTAAAAAGCCGTCTTTCACCACATTAATCTATTATTTGGCAAATCCTTTTCTTAGACGATTTAATACTTTTTAGATAACACATAGTTTCCTATATCCGCACAATTTATTTACGTTTTCAAATCCGATGTTTAATATAATAAGCTATTTCCATCTTCATATTGGACAACCTTCAGTTATATTTCAAGTGAAGCTACTCAATCTCTAGGAAATTCTATTTTTAGGTACAAAGTACGCAAAATGTATTCTAATGTTTCTTGTACCTTTGTATTCTAATGTTTTATTTTATCTCTTCATCGACCCAGCTACTCTTCATCATATATTAAGAGTTACTGTAGTAGGTTTTCAATAACAAACTTTAGTTGGAGTTCACATTTAATAAATTTTATCTGTAAAAAATTTATTTATTTAAGGTATTATATTTTCCATAAATAAGTAAATTTTTGCTGAAATATATCAACGTTAGAGATAAAATATAATCATCAAAAAATGTCAACTTCCTCGATTTCCCTATTGCTCCCTTGTGCATTGTGTTATGGTAACAAAGTAAAAAATTACATACTAATTTCATATATTATTGTAAAAAATAAAAATAAAACATACTTTTAAACCTTTTTTGTTTTCAACAAAATATGTATAAAGTATGTATGTTAAATTTATTCAGTCTGATTTGCCAGTTATTACAACAAATAAAAACACTTTAATTTGTATAAAACTAACGGGCCCGGCAGACGTTGCCCTAACGTAGCATTATTGTTCTGTGATAAATTATTGTGTAACTATAATTACTATAAGTAACTTATATTTTAACTTTATAAATGTTGTAATTTATTTTATAAACTTACATTTTTATTTTCAAAGAGCCGTTCAATACTTCATAAGTTGCATAGAATCAAATGAGAACTGACAATTTAAATTGTAGGTTAAGTTGATTGTTATTGAATGCACTGTATATATATCATTAAAATTCATAAAAAATCATGTAAAATACTCACTTCAATACTGCACCTTACAAATTTGCACAATGTATATATTTTAATTACAATTTAAAACGTTATTTCAATAAATAATAATATAATATTCTCAATAAGCGCGCAATTCTATCAGACTCGGCAATGCTTCGCTATCGTTAGATTTGAGTATACCTACAGATTAAATAAACATAATTGAAAGTTTGTTTAAACATTAAAAAACTGAACATTATGAACTTCACAAAATTTAACCTTTCACTTTATAAAAGTCAGAATGTAAATAAATCCAAATGGCAAATCAACAGCACTACCTATCGGATTTAATTCACACCACTCTCTAATCACAGTATTCAGTGGATAATAACTTTTTAACGAAAAGAGATATGGCTGCAAAATCATCACAATTAATACTGAACATTTAGAAACTTACAAAACATTACGGAACTTCATAAAATTTAACCTTTCACTTCATAAAAGTCAGAATGTAAATAAATCCAGTTGTCAGAACAGCATTACCTACCGGATTTAATTCAAACTACTCTCTAAACACAGTAGTCCGTTAAAAATACGAATTTTAATTTAATAACAATACTATGCTACGACGCAAGTAACTGATATGCGAAAAAGCAAGAAAATAAAAAACTTTCCTAGAATCCGATCGCAGCACCAACTACCGGGCCTGACTGAAATGCCAAAAATTAAAAACAAATTTCTAAAACGTGATCGCAGCGCTGCCTACTGGATCCAATTGTGAACCTTAACCATCCCAAGATCAACAGCAACACATAAATAAATTAATTAATTTAAAAAATATTTCCTATCGGTTCAAATTGTGAATTTAAACCATTCTCGAATCCCCTTGAACACATACAAAAAATTTCTTCAAAATCGGTTAAACCGTTTAGGAGGAGTTCAGTGACATATACACGCACACAAGAAATATATATATAAAGATTTCAGGCTACAGTTCATGTTCTCCTTTCCGTATTTCAATACAATTGTTACTACTGAAGATGGTTCCATTGGAACTGAAATGGCAATATAATTTTATATAAGGTAATGTGCCAATTTTTGGAAAATTAATAAAAATGTTTTTATTTTATGTATAAATTAGTCTATTTATGTAAGACCACAATGAAAAGCATGTGGTGCGACCTCGGCTTTATTTTGTACTATAATTTTAGTTCATCCGAAGAGATTTACTAGACATTGTATGTTGAAGCTATCATTTCAATTTTGCATCAAAACCTTGGTCATATTTAAAGAATTTATGTAGGTATTGAATATGAAAGCGTGCCCAATGCTTTTCATTGTGTTCTTGCGAAAATAGACAACTTTATACGTATTATTTTGTTGAAACAAAAATGCTTAAAATCATGTTTTAAATTTTATTTTTTCATATCTTTGACACCTTTTCTGTAAATTAACTTCATCTTGCTCTGGTATTTTGTTCACCATTTTTTACAAATAGCTCTGAAGTTTACTTTTCAATCGAGCCTCGCACTTTTCAGTTGACTTTGCTTCACGAATTTGTGAATAACTTTGACGTCTAAGCGCCAATCGAACCTCTCACTCTTCTTTTTGTGTTCAGCCTTCGGTGGTGTTTCGTTAGATTTACACCTTAAATAACTCTGGCGTTCATTTTCAAATTATGCCTCACGCTCTTCAGTTGACTCTGCTGCACGAATTTTAGCGTTAGCTTAAAATACCGCTGGTATTCATTTTCAAATCGAGTCTCGCGTTCGAAAGAATTTAAAAAATGGGAAAAAATTTAAAAAAAATTTTTACTATCCCCAAAATACAAATATAATTTTATAAAGTCGTTCGTATAAAGTATAAATCATTCGAATGAATGAATCGTTCGAGAAGTATAAATTGTTCGTGTATACCTACCTACTGCCCATGTGTACTACACCGTGGAACGAAAGTGAGTTAAAGAAAAGCGTGTAGAAATCAGTTATTTTTTGGGTCCAACGTCATCCAAGAAAATGATCGATGTAATAAACTTATACTTTGTATAAATAATGTAGGAATGCAAACCTTTACAATATTTTATACTAAACTATGTCCGAGGGTAATTTTTATAGTAATAATTTTTTCTATAACTTGAGAAAAGTTGAACCGATTAATGAAATAAGTATAAATGACTCAAATTAATTACGGGATTAACAGTAGGTTTATTAAGATTTAAAAAAGTTAAATGTACATTAATAACTACATTTTTCTTTTAATACAAAACCAATTTATTTTCAAATTCATCAGGTGAACTTTGAAATAAACGTGATTTGTTTGAAGATTGGATTTCAAAAATGTATAAGGTATAGGATAATAATGTATAAATTATAAAAAGTACTTCATAAGATACGTTTCATTTTAGATCATTATACGAGTAATTTCTTTCCAGACATCTACCTTGAGGAGTAAAACAATTTCTATCTTTTTAAATGTTTGATTTTTTAAAGAGAATAATAATATTTCTTTTATGATCTAATATTTCGTTTTCACTTGTAATTGATATATATGGTTTATTTTTAAATTTAGTTATATGGTAATGTAATAAATCAATACCACTGTAATAAGCAGTTTTATGTTTTACATTATATATAGTACAGTTCTTAATATAGAAAGAAGTGTATTAAAATTATAGTAATGCTTTATTGTCTACTCCATATTAATTTTATAGTATTAAGAAGATGACAAAATATCTTCAGCTGTCTTTTTTATCTCTCCTCATCATTATTTCTTTTCTTGACATTATCAATTATTATTCTCATTTTTATTTCGTGAATCTCTATCATACTTATATTCCTTTGATATCTCTGTTTAATGTGTGGGTTGCGCACGCAGTGTCACTTCACTAACCAAGATCAAAGATATTTTGAACTAATTTATTTCATGCGGCCTTTTTTCTAATATAATTCTTTTTCTTCTCCTTTTCTGCAACAGTTCCATCATCTTTTTAGAAATATCAGCCACGAGACTGCTTTCACAAAGAATAAAAAATATCTTATCTTTTTGCCCAACTTTTAATAACAACGTATTATTAATTTCTTTCGTTTTATCCTGCATAGGTTTTTATTTTTTAAACGGTAAACTTTGCTATTAAATGCGCTTTCAAAATTCTTCTATCAAACATCCTATATTTTTATTCATTTTTTTAAACAATCTTTGACGTCTATTGTTTGTACTTTGCAAAATTGTTTTTGAAAAATGTTTAATAAAACATTTTAACACTTTTCAAATCAGTGTTATTCTATTTAATTTTTTTTCGCATCTATTGATCTTATCGTATAAAAAGTGTCAAATTTTACTGACATTCGAGCCTAGGATCATTGGAATGAATGGTATAGATGTACTCCGCCATGGACCTCAGCAAAAAATTTTACAGTCATCTCGTTTATGATTTTTGTTATTGAAAAACTAAAACGCTTTTGCATGCATTGACATTTGGTAAAGTATTTGATCCCCCCCCCTCTATTCAGAGTTCGAAACACGCATTATCTACAAAGAAGAACGTCGGATAGAAGTTATTGAACATTTAACATTGAACAAGTTTAGGTAGATGATAACTTTTATTCTATGATGTATCTTCACTCTTTCTATAGAAGTTATAATTCTTCCAAGGTCTTATCTCTTTTTATGAATTGAGATCATGTATTGGAGTAATACAGCCAGTGTAAGTATTTAGTAAGAAACAGAAATAATTGATGGGTTAAATACTGCTGATATAAAAAAGTCAGTAAAATTGAGTTCAACTCGAGATTGAAATTTAAAATAATGACGCTGTTTACAGTTAATAACAATTTATTTTCTCAATCAAAATAAACAAGACAAGATATTCTTAATACATTTATTAAGTTTTTTTCAGTTTGGGTGTCCTGATATTATTTTTTACTATTATTGTGACAGTTTCATTTATAATAATAAAAAAAAAATGCTTAAATAATTTATTAGCATTAATAGGAACCTAGTGAATGGATGTGTTTTTTCCTTGTGAAAAAGTTGTTATAATATTCCCCCTATTTGTCATTTATTCGTTTTTTATAAGAGAAATTTAAAAAAATAAGATTTTGTTTTAAATTTTATTTATTTATTTAAACATAAATTTCTTTTTCTTGAAATATTTCTCTCACATCGATTAAAGTATATCAGGTAATATTATGTAACATAATATAACCTAACATTATACGTATTAACATAATATAATAACAGTACTCTTCAATAACTTATGCTTTCATTTTCTATTATGTGCGCTTGGAATTAATAAGAACGATAATTCCGATTAATAACTTTCACCCGGTAATCGTTGAAAAAGACGGAAATTGTTGAAAATTGTTACCAACGCGCTGTAAAATTTTTTATAAAATTGTAGCAATGACGATTCTATACATAATAGGCTAAAACTGAGTTTCCACTATTAAAAAATTAAATTACGTTACTGTTGGGAAATTTTGATTTTTTAATTGGTAATAAACAGCTGAAGTAATTATTATTGTTTATTTTAGCCTCCGGAACCACCTTAAGGTATTACATCAAAGGATGAGTGAGGATGTTATGTACGTATGAATGTAAATGGAGTGTAATCTTGTACAGTCTCAGGTCGACCATTCCAAAGATGTATGGTTAATTGAAATCCAACCACCAAAGAACACCGGTATCTCGATCTAGTATTAAAATTCATAAAAAAGTAATTGCCTTTACTAGGATTTAAACCTTAAAACTCTCGACTTCGTAATCAGCTGATTTGCGATAACAAGTTGACCGCTAGATCAACCCAGTGGGTTTGTTATTGTATTTATATTGAAAATAATGATGATTAATTACACAAAACAAGAACTACTTTTTATCTTCAATGTTGAAAAAATAAAAATAAGAAAAATATTATTTAGTATCCGTGAAGAATCGTATGAGAAAGTTATTAATTCTCCAATATTAAATGTTAATTTTTATGTTAGCTCAACATAAAATTTAAAAACACTGGAGTTAACGTGCATGTTTCATGATCAGGTAGTGCTAAAACTAATTAAACTTCAGATACTAAACAACGTGTTGGGGAACATTAGTAAAATGCCTCAAAAATCAACCAGGAATCTGTTCGTTACAGGTAATTTTTCTGCAAACGTTTGGAAAAGTAAATATTAGTACCAAACTGGAGAGGTACAGCTACAAAGACGTAACACTGTATGTCTTTGATTAACGTGTTAACAGGCTATTCAAAAATTGGAATGTACATTGGAAATAAAAGGATTAAATTTTAGAAAATGACCAAAAGGGAGTTTAACAACAAAAAAAGATACATATATATTATTTACAAGCAGACCCGGCAATGCTTCACTATTGCTAGATTTGATTCGCTATTGCTATATATATATATATATATATATATATATATGTAGATTAAATGAACACAATTGAAAGTTTGATAAAACATTAACGAAATGAGCATTACGGAATTTCACAAAATTTAAACTTTCCCTTTTACCATTTCTCCCATTTATTCTTTCGCCCTTTTACCCTTTACTCTTTCCCCCGTTTCCTTTTTTTCCCTTTTCCCATTTTCATTTTACCATATCTACTTCCCTTTCCCTTTCAGTTTCTCCTTCTCACTTCCCTTTCATTCCCCCATTTCTCTTCTCCTTATTTCCCTTTCCCCTTCCTCTTTCCAACCTTTCACCTTTTCTTTTTCTCTTCCCCTTTCCATTTCATTTTCCCTTTTTCCTTTTCCCAGTTTTCCCTTTTTTTCTTTTTTTAATTTTCCCCTTCTTCTCTTTTACCTTTTCCGATTTGTCCCATTCTCCCTTTTTCCCTGCGCGTAAATAGGTCGAGTAGTTTTTTAGTTTACAGCGGACACACATATCGGAAACATTGAAATGGAATCGTAAAATATTTAGTAAAGCATACGTTGCTTTTACGTCCAACAGATAGCGTTTTTTTTTTTAAAAAAGCATGTTTTTAATTGTCTTAGGTGTGACATCTTAGGTATATAAAAACGTTGCATTCGAATACGCGCGTGCGTATTCGAATGCAACGTTGTGTCAAAATTTCAAAGCAATCGGTGAAGAACTTTCGGAGAGTTAGGATTTTGGACAAACGAACATTTATATTTTTATTTATATAGATTAATTTATGTAAATATTAATTTATTTATTTTATTCTCCAACATTTTTTTTTTTATAACAACGATAATAAAAACGTGCAAGAACAGGACTTTTTTGTGATTTTTTTTTGGGATGAATTGTTCCATTCTAAGCTGTTCACACACATTTTAAATAATACTGGAAACTTTAAACTGTACTCATCTATGTGTAGTCGGATAACGTTTCAGTTAGTAAATTCAATAAACTTAAGTTAAATCTTAATGGAAAATAATGAATGATGCCCTGAGGTAGATAATCCCCACGTCCGGAACACAACATCTATGTTCCACGTCCAGGGCGGCAACAGCTGTACCTTTGTACATCACATATAGCTGGCTAACGGGGTTCCGAGTAAATTCCTCGGTTATGCTTTGTTAAGTTTGACCTGGTTCCAACTTCAGGTCACTAAACGGACTGGATTTTTTGGCTACCTGCAGGAAATGGAATAACAAACGATTTTGGAAATGGATTCATACCACTGTTAGAGCTGGCGATGTGGCGGCCAGGGTCAATGTTATTGCAGGTGTAACGGAGACCCTTCCGTTGTCCACATGCCCCCTGCGATGGCAAGCATGTAGCAATGGTGCCCATGTATGTCGGTGCATGGGAGCTCTGAAAGCTTCGGTGAGTAGGAGCCTGGAGTCAGTGCAGAGACTGCGCATCCGCTCTCTGCCAGGACATATGCCGGTTCCACCGGAGTACCGGATCGGACCTCCAAGGTTAGTAGCCCTGGAGTGGGGGTGTACCCCGGCGGCTAGCCTTGCTACAGAAGGGATCCACTGTTCATGGATATTGAACAATCAAACGTGGCAGAGGGTGCACGTAAACACCCTCGTTTAGAAACCTCCGATTCGCCGCAAGCGAAGAGGAAAAAAAGTAAAGAATCTGATGGGATAAAGAAAGATGCTGATAGAATCAGTAAAGAATTAAAGAAAAGTCTATTTGGCTATAGCGCACCAAAGCCAAGATTTTTAATTATTACAAGGGAGAATGGAAACTTTCAAAAAGTTAGTCCATTCCTTATCGCAAGAGAAGTTACAAATTGTGCTGGTGGTCCTGTCAAGGAAATTCGTAAAACTTTTAATGGATTGCATGTCGAAACCATCAACGACATGCAAAGCCAGAAAGTTTTGGCGTTGAAGAAGATCGGTGAATTTGCGGTTTCTGTCCAACCGCATAGCACACTGAACTCATCCAGAGGAGTTGTTGTTTGTCGCGATCTTCTTAATTGTACAGAAGAAGAAATTGTACAAGAAATATCGAGTCAGGGAGTAACTCAATGTCGCAGACTTACTATGAGAAGAAATGGTGAGATTCTTCCTTCGGCCTCGCATGTTTTGACATTTAATAGGCCGAATCTTCCTGAAAAGGTACGAGCTGGCATCCATCGGCTTGATGTACGAGCTTTCATCCCGCAGCCGATGAGATGTTTTAAGTGTCAACGATTCGGACACACAGCAGCAAGATGTGAAGCGCAGGAAATATGTATATGTGGAGAGAAAACACATGAGGGTTACCCATGTAAAGACCCTCCAACCTGCGTTAACTGTAAAGGGCATCACAATTGTCGTTCAAGAAACTGCCCTACATATAAATTAGAAACAGCAATTCAGGAAGTTAAAACGCTTCAGAAGGTAAGCTATCCTGAAGCAAAGAAGATTGTTAATAAGCGTACACCACGACCATCGACTTCTTATGCAGAAGCAGCGGCTGCCCCTTCCACATCTAAAATTAATGTGGAGCAGTTGCTTAACACGATGGCACCAAGTCTTGCGACGATGATCGAAAGAATCATTGATTCAAAGATTGAGTCGACTCATCAGAGAAAACAAAGTAAAGATGAGAAGGCTCATCCCCGGACTGACGCCGTTGACATGAGAGACACACCAGCGCCGTTTAAAAAACCAGCTAAATCTGCGATTGTAAAGTCACCAACTTGTGTAAGAATTAAAAATCTTGATTTAGCTGACAAAGAGAAACAGATCGCTCCGTCGTGTAGTCACAAATCTAAAGAAATTGTGACAAGAAAACCTGAATCTGCGGAAACAGAGGTGCAAGTTATTATAGAAAAAGCACCAGGCGCAGATGAAATAAAACCTGTACCAATAGAGCCTCCCAAAGCGCAAAGACCAGCTTCGGTGAGAGCATCTATTTCAGCCGGACCTAGTACTGCAGTAGAGATAGAGTCCGGCTCATCCGCCGCGGAGACATCATCGCACATTAATTTAGATTCTTTAGCAAAGATGCTAACAGCGCCGGCGAAAGTTTCATCAACTGACGTCAGCCGAAGAACGTCACTGGCATCCGAAATAGAGGAAGACGATGCCATGTCTGAGGCCTCAGATACGCTGTCATCAGAGGTTGAGGCCGTCAGAAGAATGGAGAAACGTAAAAAAGGATGGCCGAAAGGAAAGCCTAGAAAGTAATTTTATTGGATCAGAAGTTATAAGAAAAGTAAAATTTTGATCATTTTTTTTGACACATGAAAATGTGAAATTTTGAACCCTTTTTTTATTTTTTTTTTGAAGTGGGATGGGGCTAATGACCAAAGTAGTCGATGCCCCTAAAAACCTCAAAAAAAAAAAAAAAAAAAAAAATGAATGATTCTATTAAAACGCTTTTAAAGTACATTACATTGTTAGAAGCGATATAAATATACTACTATTATTATAATATATATATTTTCATAATTCCAAAGTTTACATTGTTATGAGTATTCTCAACCTATTACCAACAAAAGGAAGAAGTTAATTTCCATTAAGTTATTTATTCAATCTCTCAACTTGTTAACTAGAGAGAGATATGTACAACACTAGTAACGTGTGTGTACATACATTAGCATGGAAATACCATTATCATAGAATTTAAGTGTAAGTCTAATCTTTTTATGCATTCTTTAGTTATATTAAATTAATTCATTCTATGCTAAAAAGAACTTCATTTTAACAGGGTATTATTATTTTGGTTTGCGTTAGTAACTTATGTCTGATAATTCAATTTCTAGATTAAAATTAATGTAAGGTTAGAAATAATTAAAAATTATAAGTTTTTTACCTATTAAAATTAAATTAAGAAATGAAATATTCATTCGTTGTTAAGTTACTTTAATAAAGTTCCATCAAATAAAGATTTAAAAAGGTTGGTTTTTAGAATACTACTCGATGTGAAGGGAAAGGAATAGTAATATTCCAGGTAAATCTTCTTCTGTCTTCCTTAAAGTTTCATTAACTTTTATCCATTCAAGTCTTTTTATTATTTTCAATGGATCTCATTGAAAAAATTAAATAACATCAAGTAAAGTTTAATAAAAAATGATATCTCAAATTGTACTATTAAAACAGCAAAAATAATTTAAATTACGAAACTAGTTGTGTATTACTGACATACTTTGAATTTTTAATTTGTACCGTGTTAACATACATATTATATACAATTTCTATTTAATTATTTTGTATATTAGTCAATAAAATTGTTAATACTGTCCCAAAATAATAAAAACTAAAATTGACGATTTACTTTTACTTTAAAAAAATAAAAAATAATAATTTTATAATTATTTTTTATAATTATTTTTGTTGGCCTTCTCAAACCCCTTTCAAGTAAAATATTCTCAATAGGAAGATTTAGGGAGGACTAGGAAGTGTTTTAATTGGCAGAATAGTAAGCCTTTGTGTACATCTGTCTCATTTTTCAAATAGACTGTATAAATACATTGTTATAAATAATAAAAATAATTATAAATACAAATTGAAAACCATTCAATAGAAAAAAAGACGAAAACTAAAAAAAAATTCCATAAGAAAAATTTTATTAAATCCATGAAAACGTAGGAATTCCATTGTAAATAGGCAATTAAGAACATCAAAAGACATAAACGACAGTTATAATAAATGGTTTAAAACAATCTAATGACAAGTTTCAGGCAGATAATACAGTCCCTATCAATTTAAATTAGTGGAAGAGTTACTTTTTGAATTTTCTCTCAAGTAGATTGATTAAGTCAGCATATTTAGTTGCTAAAGTCAGGCATATTTGACAGGAAAATATTATCCTGTCTTGTATCGAATAGATTATAATTGACGGAAAATTCATATTTCTCATAAGAATCGTTAACCCACTCTCCTGATTAGACGGTAAATGTCTAAGTGGATATTTCCTTATAAATTTAAATATGAAAGGTTTGCAAGTAATTCAGTACGTAGGTGTGTACATTGTACATCATACGAACTGCTCTAAAACACACCGGTGAATCTTCATCTCAGCGCTCATAAAAGTTTTTTTCTGGACATCTTCCAAATCTTTTACGATTCAAGGTAGTCGTGCAGGATTTGACATGCCGAGGTACTAACGCCTTATGCAGCAATAAAGCTAAATCAGTGTACTTATATTTTGAGAATATCGAGATAGCCATAATATAATTTTTGTATTAATAATAATACTACTTTATTATTATAATTAAACTGGTTTCATGGAAAGTTTAGTACACACTTTAAAAATCTATCAGCTGAAGAGATCGGCCAGCTGATCCAGCAGATACAATACATCGACATGTACAGAACTTGAAATGTAGTATATGTAATGATTTGTTTTTTAAATTTAATCTTGCATGGTCACTTTTCAGATGATAATACCATTGTTCTAGAAGTAACTGATTAAAATTTAATGAGGTTTTGTCCCGTTTCTCTCTGATTCAGAATGTGATATTTCATCTTTACGTAGGTGTACTAGGATTGTCAATAAAATGATTACTAAATGTGACTTTTTCGGTGACAATACTGGTTTTAAAATAAGTTGAGAATACGTCTATTTTAATTTTAAATTAACTTCAATGTATAAATTTAACTTAGTTTTTTATTTTAATTATACATTTAATATTAATGATTTTCGATTGGTTTCTTTTATTTAAGCTTTGGCTGTGATTTTATCTTTGTTTAAACTTTAATTTTAATTTGAGTTTAAATATTATTTTAATTTATCTTCTACACACATACGCACACGCGCGCCAAGTGATATCTACTGCGAAGCTATAGAGAAAACATTTTTACCATTACTTGTAGAGTGTATATCTGGTAATAGTAATTTATAATCGAAAACATTTAACTGAACTGTAAAATTAAATATTATGATAAAGTAAATAATATCAGTTGATCTAACCATTTAATTTGCAGTAGCATTCAAAAATACTATTGTGTATTATTATGATTATTATTAGTGTTATTTATTATTGTGAAGGCTGTTTACTATTAGTGCCAGCCATTCAATATTAATTATTCATATTAATTATTCATTCAATATTAATTATTCATTATTAATTATTCATTCAATATTAATTATTCATTCCAATATTAGTAAAGTTCAAAGTTTGTTACTGGTTATAATTCTGATGGTAATTCGAAATAAAAAAATTATTTTGAGGTGTTTTATCTCGTTTTATTACTAATACGATTTTTCCAGTTTTGCAATGTTTCATTGTTTGTAACTCCAAAACAGAAGCATTCATCGATAAATGGTTTTCTTCATCGTTTTTCTCGTAAACGTTTACATAAAAATCTTGTTTCGTACGAAACACTTTGCTATTTAAAAAAAAAAATTGATTCAATATGGCGGATCCAAGATGGTGGACCTGATTCCAAACACACCGTAGAGAAGTAATTTTGCAACGATTTTTAGATCTGGACTTGTTCCTACTTCCTATATTTCTCAGGTTTGAAATTTGAAGCCGTTTCCATATTGTAATATCACTCTGTTTATATATATATATATATATATATATATATATATATAACTTGATCCACCAAGTAAAGAATAAAATTAAGTTAGGTAGGATGACACTTACCTTATATCACTATATATACACAAGATTACTTACACAATTTTCTCGCATCTTCAGCTGAGCCGTCTTTTAATTTTCACGTAAAATTACGTATTATAAATACACAACATTAACAAATTTTTTTTTTTGTCTTCAATCATTTGACTGGTTTGATGCAGCTTTCCACTATCTAGTGCTAGTCGTTTCATTTCAGTATACCCCCTACATCCTACATCCCCAACAATTTGTTTTACATATTCCAAACGTGGCCTGCCTACAAAATTTTTTCCTTCCACCTGTCCTTCCAATATTAAAGCGACTATTCCAGGATGCCTTAGTATGTGGCCTATAAGTCTGTCTCTTCTTTTAACTATATTTTTCCAAATGCTTCTTTCTTCATCTATTTACCGCAATACCTTTATTAACAAAATAAAATTGTGATAAATACAATAAAACAAAATATGTTAAAACTTTAGATATATACTTAAAACTCATTTCAAATCAAAGTGGAATTAAAATAAAAAAATTATTTCCTTTTAATTGTAAGATTTAAAATCAAAATTATTAGTTAAAAAGTTAAAATTAAAGTTAAAAGGTAAAAATTCCATATATAAAAATATGTCGTCAAATATTACAAATATTTATTAAACATTAAAATAATAAATATGTTAAAAAAAGAATGAATATGTGTGTGTGGTTTAGCTAGCCATTATTACGTTACTGTGTGGATTTTAAATAGATTAAACTAAAAATTAACAATATTTGATAAAATGCTGCTATATACTGCGGCCTTTATAATTGTGTCATCCTCATACTCTCTTTGTTGGTTGATCAAGCTGAATCCATTTTTATATTTATATATATAAAATGTGTAAACCACTATTATTAATATTCATACTACATTTTTGAATTTCGAATATTTCCAAATTAGTGTAAATAACAGATATTGAATTTTTATTTTCAACTAGCTCTACCCGCCACGCTTCGCTGTGGCGCATTGTGGTTGCATGGATGAGAAATGAGAAACAAAACAAAGCGTACGTTTCATAGAAGTTTAATTTTGCAATACTTGTGGATATACTGTATTTTTTGTTTTTCCACTGTCTGCGTAGATATAAAGGCTATCTGGTTTGCCGACTCGGGAACACGCAACATACAGTTGTCCATGTGAGAAGCATTCCGCATCTAAATCTAAACCACACAATTCTAAAGATTAACCTTGAGCTTTATTGATTGTGATTGCAAATGCCAATCGAATTGGGAATTGCAATCTTTTAAATTAAAATGGTGTATCGGTCGGGATTATGGGTATTCGAGGAATGAGGACATCTTCACCTTTGAAAGGCCCCGTTAAAATCGTTGCTTCCACTACGTATTCATCAATTTCTTAACTGCAAGTCGCGTGCCGTTGCAGAGTTTTGGCTGATTAATATTTCGCATCAGGATAATTGTCATTTTTTGATCGAACAGTTGCTAGAATCACTCTAATGAGGAATGTTTTCCCAGTTCCTCCTGTCCCAACTCCGTCATTTATCATTTATCATCATGCGATCATAAATGCCTTTTTGTTCACGCGTTAATTTGGGAATGTTTGATTGGATATATGACTGAAGATCACCAATGTTGTAACTCTGTTCACGGCGTAAATCCACATCAAATGAAGCAATTGCAGCTCGGGTGGGTGCTGGCATTCCCAATTGATTACGAACTTTATTTGCAATAGCTAAGCACTTGTCTTCAATATTTATCAATGCTTCGTTGTAAATGCCTTCAGTAAATTCCACGGTCATATTGGTATTTTCTAGGCGTACTCTATGCAAAATATCCTCAGCCATATGCGATCGATATCTTTCCCATAACTCTGTGGGAGATGAAGGGAAGCAAGCGGTCAATATAATTGCGAATAATGCGCGAATTTGCTTTGGATGTGCAGTGTTGCACGCGTCATTAATACATATATCCCACTGTTGGTCTTTTCATAATAAATTCAGAGCTTGGTGAAAGGCGCAGCTGAATCTCTACACGATCACACAAAAGTACCTCGATTAAAGTGAATATTTAATTCAGATTGTATAATAATCTGAATCAGATGCAAGTGGATATGTTTTTTGTTAATAAACAATGTAATTGGGAACAGGTATTGTTTTACATGTAACTGCGGTTGTCGTTAGCTAGTATGGCGAGTGTTTCCCTCGCTTCCGGCAGATGGCGCGGTCACTGGTACACAGCTGACCGTTAAAAAAACTGTTTTATCGTGGTCGCGGGTATGTGACTGATGCGAAAAATAGATAAAAACAATCTTTGATGCGGGTTATATATCGTGCTAAAATTTGAGCTCAATCGGGGCAGAACATTTTGAGTTTTTGAAGCGTACACAAACGAACTTAACAGTTTTATATATAAAGATATGTGGGTTGCGAAAAAAAGCCCTTAAGTTGTGCGAAAAAACACATCATTTTAAATGCTTACAAAAGCAGAGTATTGCTTACAAATTACAGAATAATCAAACTGCGTTGATTTCAGATGTTAATAAACTGCTAACGTAAGTAGAAGTTGTGCTGCTTCAGTGTACAACGTTATTCTCGAGTATGAATCTACTAATGAATTATGGTCTCCAAAGGAAACAAAACCTCGCAGGTCAATTGAGAAAAAGGTGAGATTTTGATAAAAACGCGATTCGTAAAAAATATTACACGAATTTGAATTATTTAGAAATAGTTTAGCGGTATATTATGTCCTTTGGAAGAGAATTCGGTTATTGTCTTCGACAACGCTTCTTATCATTAAACGAAAAGAATTCCAGCCGTGTTATAGAAAAACAATGATATCAAAATGTGGCTTAGTTCAAAAGGAATAATTTTTGAAGAGGTTTAAGTTAATGTTCAATCATTGCAAAGGGTTTCGCGTATTAAAAGTAATTATAGTCCGTATAAATTTTATTTGACACACAACGCCATATTGGTAAGTCGTGTTTTTATTCGGCTCCGAACGAATATGTTTGCCGGCCTCCGTGGCGCGAGTGGTAACGTCTAGGACTTTAATCCGGTGGTTCCGAGTTGGAATCCCGGTCAGCCATGGCATTTTCATACGCTATAAATCATTAATATCATCACCAACTGCGGTTGTCCTTCTTGGTGGCTTTTCTTTTTGTTTGTTTACATTGGCAACAGCCATATGGGCTCTTTGTGATTGGTCGTTGTGTTTGACAGCGGCCATCTTGCATTGATCTGATTGGTTTTCCTTTATTTACATTTCCAAATTAAAAATGTACAAATTGAAAATAGATAGATAGCTTTATTAAAAATAGATGAAAACAATCTTTGATGCGGGTTATATATCGTGATTAAATTTGAGCTCTATCGGTGCAGAACATTTTGAGTTTTTGAAGCCGTACCCAAACGAACTTAACATTTTGATATATATATAGATAAGGTGGTCAGAAATATTAGAAAAACCCAATTTTCCAATTGTGTAATATCTTTTTGTAAAAAAAAATATATATATATATATATATATATATAATTATTTTTGTCATTACTTTTTCATTTCAATTTTCATATTATTTTTTTTTAATTTTATACATGAAATTACAAAATAATTTGAAATTAGACTTTATTTTTAGCTATTATATTTTAATTTCTATTTGAATCTTGTATCAAATATTTTGTTTTTAGTTTTAGTATTGGCAGACTGTCCCATCCTGGCTTGTTTGTCATAAATCCAAAACCAGTTTCATACGGTTTTAATATTCCCACGTATGATTGGACTTCCGGTGATCCGCTTGATTGAGTATTAGTTTTACGCGTTATTCTTCTTGACGAGGGATGTATTCTTAAAGTGATAAAGTGATTTATATATATCTGTATATACTTATTTACTTTTTTAAAATATTTGTTTAGTTTATGTTGTTTTCCTTAGACAAAGACTTTGAGGTTTTTTTTTTATTTAAAAAATTTATGTTTTACAATTTGTTCTATTTATTTTTTTAATCTATCTCAGTTGAGAGAATACGGTAAACAAAAGTTTTTCTACAGACTGTTGTATTTTAACCCCTTTCCCTTTTGTGTCGGATGTCCTTTCTATCCCTGGGTCTAGGGAGGTAAGAGACGTCTACAAGGGAATGACAAAATGGGAGAACATCTAGAAAATTATTATTATTAATAGTGCTACTTCTTTCTTTTTCTGTTTTGCCCCGGGAACCACTTATGGTATTATTTCAGAGGATAAATGAGGATGATATCTATGAAAGTAAATAATGCGTAGTCTTGTACAGTCTCAGGTCGATCATTCCTGAGATGTGTGGTTAAATGAAACCCAACCACCAAAGAACACCAGTATCCACGATCTAGTATTAAAATCCGTATAAAAGTAATTGCCTTTACTAGGATATGAACCTTAGAACTCTCGACTTCGAAATCAGCTGATTTGTGATGAGTTCACCACTAGACCATCCCGGTGGATTAATAATGCTAGTACTACTACTACTACTACTACTACTACTACTACTACTACTACTTCTTCTACCACTACTTTTAAGTTAATTTTAATCGGGGAAATATCATATTTATATACATTTTGCTTAAATTTTATCTCACCAGACCTCGTATGTTTTCATCTGTAAAAAAAAAAATTATGATGTAAAACACTTGGTTTTTCTGTGCTGAAAGTTTACTTCATATTTTTATATATAAATTAAACTTATTTCTTACTACTGATAAAATTAAATAGTATAAATAAAGTAAAACGAAATAAAATAGTACCTATTTTTTCCTAGCAAACAAATATATTTTATAATGTTGAAGCATGAATTCACGTAATCCTGTTCATAAATTTGTTTTATTAAAAAGGTTATATGATACTTTCATAAAATTATTTAAGTAAAACGTGACTAATTTAATTAAATGGAATTTTAGTATTATTTATAAATTTTCCCTAACACCGTTTTTTTTTTTTTTCATTTTAAGCTGTCTTTCTTTTCACACAACCAAATTACCGTCGTTATTTTAGATTTTCTATTCATTTTACAATATTTCAATCAATTTTAATGAAATTTAAATGTTTACAGAGGGTTATCTCATTTATTAACAAGAAAAAAACTGTAATCCGATTTCTCTTGATTTATGGAATGTTTTTAAAAATTAAATTGAAACTGAAGTTAAAAAGAATAGGATCTGAAATAATTAGACCCTCAAGGTTGAAATTTTTGATGTTAAAATTTTAAAGGGCTTTTTGATAAAGCTATTTTAAAGGGATTTTTGATTTAACTAACTTTTTTGTAGTTGTGATTTTCCTACTTAGGATAGTTTATCGTGTGACCTGCGCTCTGGTCGGCGGGCACACCACCCGGCCCAGCGTGATATCGCTGTGGGAGAACCATCTCTTCTGGCGGAAGACGACTAACGCCGATGCGACACTGCAGTGGTCTGGTGAGCCACTATTACCACGCTGTAGTGGGGACGCAACTGCCATAGAGGAGAAATCTGATCTGATTCCAACGGACGAGCCGCTACTCCCAAACTACAGCCAAACCGACATAGCCGGTAACCAGCTTCCTGACCAATCAGCCCTTCTCAGGGCTATCTTGCAAAACACACAAACGGCCCTTTTCAAAGCTACTACTAGGACTTGAACGCTGAAATTCTCGATTTTTCAAAGCTACTACTCAAAAAATCTCAAACAGTCCTTTTCAGGGCTAGCATAAGGTTCTATGGGGCCACGTGCACCATAATCAGCATGTATAAGCCATTCGCCGACTATATATATATATATATATATATATATATATATATATATATATATACATATATATGTGTTTCTGTGTTTATTTTTCTTAAACATTATTTCCTGCATCGTAACAAGATAAAACCCACATAAAATGTCTTTACAAGAATAATGTACATAATATAAACTATGTTTATCTAGCTAAATTAAATTAAATGCATAATTTTAATATACTGTGATTGATCACAGTAAATTAATGTAAGGCCATACGTTTTTCTTACAAAATAACGAAATTTAATATAGGATCAAGGATAGATATTTTTTGTATGAAAATTAGTTTGTATGAAAGTTATTGATTAATAAAGTAATGTAAACATATTAAGGCAAATAATAGTAATATATGAGATAAATACGCTGTTCAAAATTACTGACAGTTGTATTGAAAGACAATGAGTATATAAGATTAAAATATTTTAACCGTTTAAAATTCTTTAATTATAATTTATTCTTTTTTCTAAATTTTAATTACTCTTAAGAAAAACGTTTTGAAAATAATATCCACTCTTAGAAACAGTTAAGTGGCTAGTTAAAAAAAGCGAATTGAAAAAATAATCCTTTAAAAGTTCATATTATATACTTACATCAAAGAAATTAAAATAAGTTTAAGACAGTACCAAAATACAATTTGTGAATTTTTAAAAATGATATATACACACACACACACACACATACACACACACACACACACACACACACACACACACACACACACACACACACACACATATATATATATATATATATATATATATATATATATATATATATATCACAATATTCAGTTGTATTAGGTTTTTAAATTCTTTGTTTCTATGTTTTTCTGTTTTAGGCAGTTTCCGATCTTCTTCTCGGTGTTTTCTGTGTTCCGTTTACTCTGGTTGGCCAGGTTCTCCGCAATTTTATTTTTGGCGCACTGATGTGTAAACTGATACCTTATTTTCAAGGTCTGTTAATATCATATTTATAATAATTTATTTTTTAATTTATCTACTTTATAAAGTTTTGTATTCTGTGTATGTTTTCTTGTGTACAATTCATAAAAAAGTTCTATATGTTAGATATTTAAAGTTTATGCAATAATATATGTATTACAGGGTGTAATAATATATATAGATGTAAGTTGTAAAAATGTAGTTCATATTTTTCACACAATGAAAACAGAGTAATCTGTTTGTAATGAAAATATGATAGCTACCATGAATTTTCGTGAGGCGACTTTTTAATTATCTAATGAGAAATAAAATAAAAAATGCTTATCAAACAAATCTTTTAACTTAAATTTGTATATGAAACCGTAAGAGCTAATGTCTGAAGTCTACAATGAATCTTTTGTAACTTATCTAACAATCGTAGGTAGCGTAGCTAAAAATTTTAATTAGCGAAGCGAACTTCCAAAATTAGTAATTAGTAAATCATCTTAATTATAATTGGTATTTTGTAAAGATGGGATTTGATGGTCTCAACTGTTTTTTTTTTGGTTTTCTTTTTTAAATATAACTTATAACTAATGAATAATGCTGACTTTTTGTAGTTCATGGAAAAAATAAAATTTGCATCTTAGAATAAAATGTTTTATTCTAATCAATTCACATCAGGAGTTGATCCTTTTTTAATAGTTAATTCCAAAGATTATTAAAAAAAAAAAAACAAACTGCTGACAGAAACCATGATAAAACTTTTATCCGATAGCGAAAGAAAATATAAAAATGAAACAGAAGTGATTAAAGTATATAAATAATTAAAAATATAATTATATGAAATGTGTTTTATATGAAAATATAGATATAAAATAACTTCAAAATAAATAAAGTTTTATTTTGAGATATAAAAATTCAGTTTTTTAAATTGAATTATTATTTAGTATTATTTACAAGCTCATCGATAGAATAATTATTTTTTTCTAAACTTAAAAGAATATATTTTAATTTTATTTTAAATAAATTGATTGGAAGATTTTAAAAAAAAATTAGTTGGTAATTTATTAAAAACGACAAAGAAAGCTAAATAACGTCCTTTCTCGTACGATTAGTATTGTATTGAAATACAAATAAATAATTATGTTTTGTGGTTTGATAGATTGCACAGTTTTGTATTATTATATTTTACTAATGAAAACTTGAAAAAATCAGAAGCCAATATTTTGGTTTGGAATGATTTTCAGTACGTTATGAGAAATCAGCATAGTCGTCTGCGGTTCCTCGGATGGGTGGCGGTGAGGAAGTAGGAGGACTCCTGTCACCCCAAGCTGAAAAGATCGAGTCCCACGGGGATGCCCCTTCGGGGGATCCCCCGTTTGAGACCATACATCTAAGGATCGAATCTAAGGCTCTTGGGTATGGGCGGCTGGGAACGGCATAGCTGGGCCTGGCTGGAGCTGCTCCTTCCCTGCGGTTAGAGGCGATGGCACCTCCCAGGACCGTGTTTATGCTTAAACGTGGGGCCCGGCCCTGAGAAGCACGGGGAAAAAAGTAATTTTATTAGAGCTTATTGGGAATCAAACTAAATATTTATAAGTACTAATTACCATATTAGTAGAATATTTCAGCACATATTTTCTTTTTTGAGGAAAGACATTCTAAAATTCTGGAAATTTGATATTTTTCTTTGCTAATTCTTCAATTCTATATTAAAATATTCATAATCTTTTAAAGCGTAAACCTTAAACCTTTAAAACTTTTTCATTTTTTTTTTTTGTATTATTTTGTGTTTTAAACTTCAGTCAATATTTTGTATTTTTCAGAAATATTATTAGATAAGTAAATCATATTTATTTTAACAATAATTTTTTTTTTTGCGCGAAGATTCAGCCACACATTATACAGCAGCCAATAAGGGCCTCTAATAATCTGCCCAATACGATATTATTGCAAATGGTAATTAAGTAAGTCCAAATGATTTATTGAAATAAAAATATGAATACTTTTAAATAGATGAAAATGCTTGTAACATTTACATATTCAACTTATAATTTACTCACTGAAGCTAGCAAATAGTGATATATTGCGGTATAAGAAAATAAACTGCAAAAGTGAATATTGTAATTTTTAGGAAAATTTTATTTTATTTTTCAACTCCTAAATAAAGAACCACATGCATTACTACAATGAATTGACAAATTGTTATAACAGATTTTTATCTTCAAATAGTTTACACGCTTAAAGTAACTTAAGTAACTTATTTAAACGTACGCTAACTGAAGAAACGTTTTTTAGTACAGTAATTTAAGCATGCTTTCTGATAACTAATCCACATATGTGGTTAAATTCTCGCTTCAGATAATTTAATACTTTAATAAATATCCTTTAATAGTTTGATTAAGATCATTCAACTGAAATTATTTTCTTAATTATATCATTATTTTTTTTTTATATAGCGTATTTGAACACCTGTAGATATCCTAATTTTTTTTTTTTTAATATGTTACCTCAAACAATTTAGATTAAATAAGATAAGAAGTTTAGGTTTTCTAAGATATGAAGTTTAAATTTTAAATGACCTCTGTCTTATAAAATATAAATGTCTATTAATAAGAATTTTTATTTATTTATGTAAGATCTTTAATTTTTAAATAATAGTTTTAATGATTAAATCTCCTTTTTAGAAATAGAATTCAGTTATAAGCTAAAATTGAGAACATAGATTACTTTATACATTTACATATACAATTTTTTATTTTTAAAATCTGAAGTTGACACCACATAACTTCCTTGTACTCCTACTAAATTACATATACACATTTTTTTAAAATGAAAAGTATATATTATTATTTTCTTTAATATTCTTTAATATTATTTCTTTAATAGCTTCTGTTATTTTTCCATTTTTTTACTTTGTAAAAGGAAGTAAAAAAATATCAAATTTTAGGAAAAATTCGAATTTTTGTCTTTCCATTAAAATGCAAGCTATTAAGTACTGCAACAACACTGTTGGTGATTAAACATAAAGGAAAAAGTTTTTGTTTTTTATATTATGATCTTGAAAATTACAAGAAAATAGAAAATCTTTTATTTGAAAATTTTCATATTTTTTTTTATTGCTCTTAGGATAAATTTGTCCAGTAAATATTTTTTTTCTTTTTTTAATAACAGTTATTGAGTGCTATTTTGAACTAAAGCTATTAATAGATATCTGGACAGAAATAGATATTTTGGGTGTTTTTAACATGATTAAGAGAAGTTTCTCTTATTACTGGAGGTTAAATGTGATATTTACGCTTGTTGTATATTCACGATGTATTATAAAACCAATTTAAGAGTTATAACGTTTGTCTTAGGGTTCCTTTTTGTGATAAACATGTGAAAATCCTTAACTCCATTTCTCAACAAATTAATAAAAAGTTATGTGGTGTTCTGTCTGACGGCAGTCCCTTACGACATTGTTGTCGCCGTAATCCCTGTCCCAAGCCTTCTCCTTTATCACCTTACAGTTTCTACTCGTCAGTTTATTAATTTCATCCTTATCCTTCTATACTTTGTTTCTCCTTCTATTGACAATTACACAGTTCTCAATATTCCACTTCCTCTAACTTGTCTAATTTTCTTTTTTGTACTTTCCGCATAAGTGTTCTTTCTTCTTTAATCTTTCCATTATTTCCACTTATAATTTTAACCGTCCATCTTACTTTTTCCATCCTTTTTCATATCCGTATCGCAAATCCCTGAATCCATACATAACATGATGAAAAAGATTCAATCCAAAGGTAATAAAATAAAAAAAAAATATTATGGACTGTTTGTTTTTATTGAATATCTTACAATGACAATGTTTCAAGTTTAGTGTGTGAATTTCATAATGCAAAAGATTTAATCTTTATCAATTTTATGAATACATTTTATTAAAAAATAAACATAGATTTAATAATTTATATAAAAATATAAGTCATGTTGTGATCGGAATAACATGAAAACTATTAATCTGAGGCCACTCAGTACTTACTAGAGCATAACCTGTTATTTATAATAGTTTTGGTTGATCGAATATTTTTGTTCCGTATCATCTTTAGTAATATTACATTACAAAACATGATACGGACTAGGAAATTATGATCGAACTAGTAGGAATAATTTTATGAATCGCGAACAAGTTGCATATTTTTTCAAATTCATTTGTAGTTAAAGAGTACCGAAATTGACCTTTAAGAAAATGATTTTAAATGTTTTGTCTTACTTTAAATGGCTTTAAAAATAAATCAGACATTCTCAGAACACCTCAGCACTGAGACTAATCAATTTAAAATAATATTAATTAAACTGGATAAAAATAAATAATTTTTAAATCTAAAAAAAAAAAAAAATATATTATATATTAATGTAGTTTATTTAATATTTTTTCGTACAAGATCTTCTCAAACAATTTTATTTTATTTCTCTGTACGTTGTACCTTGTTTTATAACATATTTGTCAAAGGATTTTGTCAATACAATGAATGTATCTTGGCTGAAAATTTGCTTGTATCCCAGCGTTATGCTCCAGTGAATTTTGAAAAGAAAGTTATATATCCTCGTAAAGCACAATTTTATATTTCCCTCTGTTTTACGTTGTATAATCGATATACACAGCAATTTAATTAGTTTTTTCTATTTAAATTAACTACTGAATCTGTAAATTGTATATTAATGCTGAAAGTGTAAATAAAATGATCTTATTTTGCGAATTTATCTTGGTGATTGAATAATGAAATCGTTTATTAGTTGAAAAACAGAATGATAAAAAAATTACTATCTATAGATCTACAAGATTATTTATTTATACTTTGAAAGTACAGTCTGGCACCCGTGATAATCTCGATCATGTTTATTACTGTCAAATTTTCATGGAAAACCATATATACACAAAACTGTTATTATTATTGTAGTGTTTTAAGGCATTGTTGTAAAGTTTACTCAATAAAACAATAGTTATATAGATCGTAATTAATTTATCAGTCAGTTTAACTATTCTCTCAAGATAATATGCGCTTTATCATTTGAAAAGAGAAATCGTCTTTCAATAATGGAACATTTTTTTTATTATTATTAAACACTATACTTAACATAATATATATACTTGATATGTTTGAGATTTAAATCGTTTTTCAATAACACTAAATTTTCACCAGGAGTATGTTTATTAAGTTCTGTTATTGTAGTATATGCCATTATATATGACCACACCGAACAATAAAGCTGACAACAAAGTTTAAATACTTTCTTGGCACTGGCTATTTCTTCTTATATATTGGAAAAAAGATGATACATGTAAGGTAACCTAAATTTATTTTTTGGGGTGGGGGTAATTTATGATAAAAATTTATTTTAAAATTAACATTTTAAGTTTAAATAAACCAAAATACATTTTTTTTAAATCGGTATTTATTTTTTTTTCTGCTTCACCACCTATAAAATCACCTTTTAGATATTTTTTTTTTTGCTTTTTCTACGTTTCCTTTGTTAAATGAATGAAACTAAAAATAAAATTTCTACAGAAAAATACACAAGAAGTTACCTGTCATTTATTTTTTGGGGGTGAGAGGTGAATTATGATGAAATTTTATGGTAAAATTATTACTAAAAATTTATGACTTTTAAAAATATTAAAAGTTCAAATAATAAACTTTTATTATCATTAGAAGTTTAAATAAACCAAAAACGAATGTTTAAAAAAATACAAAACTTGATAATTTTAATCTCTGATCGCTTCTCCATCCCAAAGGTTGTTCTTTTGGGTGACTTGCACCACTACTACCCCTAGGAAGACTTTAAAAAATATACAATAAATAAATAGATAGCTTTTTAATTTTGGGAAAAAAAGGAATTTTGAAGCAAAAGTCTTTTAAAAATGGTAATATAGCACGCATGTAGCTTAATATAAAGCGAGGTTTTTGCAAAATTTTTAGAAAATTGACCACAAAAAACTATCTATTCCACCGCAAGGAGATATTGACCCGAAAATTTTACCAACAAATTGACCCATACACACGGGTCTCCATACAAAATTTCAATAAACTAGTTTTATCCAGTCAAAAGTTCAAATACGCAAAAACACACCTACATACCCCCGACTTACCCACGATTTTTTTTTCTTTTTTGTCAGTCATAAAACGTTTAGAAAGGAAAAACTCATACCTCATTTTTTTACTGATTATTACGCTTTACTTCTTGCAACATAATAACTCTAGAGCTATAATGACAAAAAAGTAAAAAAAAAGAATTTTTGGATTTTATTTCCACATTTAACTTTTTTCTTTTGTTAAATGTGGAAATAAAAAGAAACTTTTGCGGTAATAAAAAGAAACTTTTGCATATACGTTTTAATTATTAATTGCAATATTGCAATTTTCTATGTTATGTAATTTAATTTGCGTCTTGCATTTTTGTTAACAATTAAGAAATAAATAAGAATGTGATAAGTATATTTAAACTGATAGTTGGAGATAAAATAGGAATTCTTTTAATTCTCTCTTTAAAACAGAATAGTTTTTTAAGTATTTTACCTTATATAGGACCTTGTTCAGCAGTGTTCAAACAAATACTTCTGTTGTTGATTTACCGATCTCAGTGAAGTATTTCGGTATGTCAAATTTTTCAGTGTTCAAAATTTTTCGGTGTTCAATCTTCTGCTATAATTATTTTCATGTCTATTTCTAGACTTATTTAAAAAATAATATTTAAGAATTTTTATATAGTCTTTAAAATTTTCAAATCTTAAAACGATTTCTATACTACAAAAAAATATATTACGAATTTTATTGAATATTGATATCAATGGAGCCAAAATATATATTGGTACGAAACTATAAATTGTAATGCAATATATATAATTATAGCGACTCTTCGTTGAGGTTATCATTCATGATAAAATTATGAATTGCTCAAATTTTTATGTCCAAAATTTTAATAATAATATAATAAAAAATAAATATAATTTATTCAAATTAAAAATTTATACATTATGCAGATCACAACAAGAATTGAAAGTGTACTATTCTGAAAAAAAAAAAAAAAGGCTCCAGGATTTGTCTAGGAAAATAATAATAAAAATACCCTGGAAAACTGTGACAAATGTAGCACGTACACATGGTTATTCTTCTTTTACTTACCTGTCTAGCGCTATATGAGAGGTATGTTAGGGAAAGTATGGTAATCGATCCAATTTGGGCTTATGCGGTTTTCACCGGATCTTTACATTTTGACACCTAAGAAACCCAAAAACCTGATGGAAATTTTCCGGATGTTCGTATGTATGTGTGTGTGTGTTCGATTTCGCACTCAAAATCACCTATATCTCCAGAACTACTGGACTGCTTTTGATTAGATTACTTCTACATATAGGGCATTGATGCCATTAAATTTTCAACTTAAAAGGTCAATAGGATCACCCTCATAGAGCAAGATCACCCTCATTATTTCGAGATTTTGCCTAATAAAGGCCTTCTTTGTCTTAGGCGTATTTGTTAACAATTAAAACTAATAATATTTCAAAAAGATATTTGCAAAATCGTAACACCACCCAAAAAAATTCACTAAGTAATATAATAGCTAAGTGTGTCATTAGTATCCCCTTTCACCGGAAGGAACGCTAGTACAGCTGCTATATAGATTTTCGTACAGCTGCTGTAGTCTTTTGCTATGTTGTAACGTCACGGGTGAGCGGTAGAATTAAATAAATGAATAATATTTAAAGTGGCCGTTAGTACCATACCCACGCAAATAAAATACGGTACGCACGCACGCTTTAGTTAGAATCATTGAATTATATAAATAACAAATATTATATTTAAATAAAATGATAAATATTTTAAATTAAGTTGTGAAGCCGTACATCAGAAAAAATCCGGGATGGGAAAGTCGTAAAACTGTATTATCAGTTTTTTTTTTTTAGAAATAAATTACCTTTATTTTAGTACTCACTTTTGTAACTATGTAAAATTATTTAACGAATATATAAAATAGCAATTTTGATATCAGTATTAACTGAGATGCATTTGATTTCGTATTCAAGCAAACTTAAATAAGTAAGTCGAAAATTTCCGTTTGACTAAATAGCATTATTTAAAAACACCAGTCAGCTTACAACATTGAGCTTCTGCTGGATCCTCAGCCGTATAGAAATTTCAGGCAATGAGCACGCAAATAGTGCAGCAAAGGAGACTTGTTTCCAGCCTCCTTTTACTGATTGTGTCGCTTCTAATGGTGTTTTCTGTTTTCCGAAGAGGGTTGTTCATGAGTGGCAAAGTGAAAGGAATGCTACGATAAACAACAAACTTCGCCCGATTAAGAACGGAGCTCCACTATTTCATCGTGGAACACCTCATGCAGAATTAACCGTCGAGAGGAAGTTATTATCTGCCGTTTGCGAATAGGGCACACTAGGCTCACTCATGGATATCTGATGACTCAAACAGATGTACCAGTTTGTGGTTACTGCGACTACCGACTGACAATGCACTACTTTCTTGTGGTTTTTATGTGTTCTGCGGCATTACTTCGCAAGTTTAAGGTTGGGGCTACCATTCGTACTATTCTATATTATGGAATGATGATACGAAGTTATCTTATATTTTACGTTTCCTCAGGGCAGTCCGTTTATATTTAAGTATTTAATTTACTACGTTTCAGCTATTTGTTCCATCTGCCGTAAAGCAGATGGTAATTTTATTATTTTAATCAGATATATAACGTGATATGTGTTTGTGTTTTTATTTTGATCTTATCATACGCTAAAGTTTTTTTCTGTTAAAGATGTATTTTAATTGTTTTTGAAGATGCTTTTGTTTTTAATTAATTTTTAACATTTAGTTTTTTAAAACATACGTCGTGTTCAGGTGATGATATCGCCGAAGCGTTTTTCGACGCTTCGGCGTCGGGAAAATAATTAAAAACATCATATTGTTTTTTGTTGATATAAATCTTAATCTAGTTTTAAACAGTTAATCTAAAAAAAATGTTATATCTTAAGCTAATTTATTAAAAGTAGAAACTGAAGAATAGTCAGCTAAAATTTTTGTTAAGCAAATTTATGATGCTATTTAACGAGAAAATAGTTCTGTATCCTGATTTAATATTAGATAATATTTTTTTTTTTTTATTCATTTTTAGGAATAAATTGTTTTTTAGCAAATCTAGCAATTTTTCTAACATAAAAGAATTTTTAAGGTTCTTTATTAGTCACATTTTTCTGTAACACAGCTGTTTTGAAATTTCAACCCAGAATAATATGTTGAAAATCGTTTTTACTTCTTAAAATAGATAAAAAATGTAATATTATTTATTAATCTATACGTTCCTTCTGTTTCTAACATTATAAATATTTAACAACTATGTTAACAATACGATGCTAAGATAAACGGTCAATTAAAACAGAAAGATGAAATGTAGTTCGATCTTGTACACAAAATCAATCATCCCATGAAAATGATCCTATAGTAATTTATAATTTTTTCAAAGTATTTTTATAAATTTTATAAAGGACCTAACAGAACATATGAAGAATTGAATATTCGCATTCAAACTTTAACTATTTAGAAAACTTTCCCATAAATGAAATACTGTTATTAGTTCTTTTTTTCCACACTATATTTTTTTTTTAAATAACATTACACACACAATTTTTGCGAAAAAACAAGTCCGTTGAGTAGAAAATTTTATTTTAATTCACTAATTTTAAGGAGATTTTGAAATACCGAGATATAATAAACTTTTCTTAAAAGTTATGTTTTCTATTAGGATTGTTACAAAATTTTTGATAACTTAATTATAACTTTTGTTTAACTTAATTTTATTCATCATCTTTATCTATAGCAACCTCATCTTTTCTCTCCAAATCTGAAAGCTTGTTTTGTTGTTATAAATCATTAATTTGGTTTTTTTGATAAACAATTTGTTTTCTTCATATAAAACTTAGATCGTTAATCTTTTCAAATTTTCCTTTTAATAATTGCAGAAGTTATCGCTATTATAATTATTTGTTTTACAATGAAACATAAGGTTCTTCACAGACTTTTAATTTTGTTTGCATCTCCTTTTTTTATGAAAAAGGATTATTCAGGTACGCTAATAAATTAATTATGGGTTTTAAAATTGAAGTAAATTGCACTATTTTTATTATTAAACCTGTAGAGGTAGAGGCCATTTTCTGAAAGTGTATTTTTTTTTATAAAACATTTCTATCAAAATCCATTAAAAGTTGATGATTCCTTTTTTCTTTTTAAAAACATCATGGTTATCTTCTTTCATCTGAAAATGAATTTCCAATACAGATTTGATAGACATATAAATTTAAAATAACTGATAATCGGAAATGCTTGTATACTCATTTAAAATACCGATCTCCGTGGCGGATGGTAGCATCTTTTCGGCCTTTTATCCGGATGTCCCGGGTTTGAATCCCGGTCAGGAATAGCATTTTTCATGCGCTAAAAAATTCCATTTCCATATCCCACGGACATGCTTCAAGCTTATATAGCGATATCATTAAGCCAAAAAAATAAATTCATTTTTTATGTATAAAATTACAAAGAAACGAGGTAAGCTAAATTATTTTTTAAATAAATTATAAGACAAGAAGAGCTCAGAATATAAGTGAAAAAAAAATCAAATATAAAACTTTTTTTGATACGTTTCCGGTAATATCAAAACGTATTTAATCATTTTAAGAATTTGATGTTTAGTAAAAAAAAATGATAATACAATTTTTATCTATTTCATAGGTAAATGTTTTTTTTTTAACTTTATAATAAAATTTTCCTTGTGATGAAAATTATCAGAAAAATAAAAATTATCCTAACGAAAGTCGTGAAAAATACTGAAGTACTCTGTTAAATTTCTGGATTACCAACAAAATATTAGCTAGGAATACATTCAGGAGATTACCAATTTTTTTTTATTTTAATCTGTTCAAATCTTTTAGACAGGATTCCACATTTGACCGTACTATGAAGTAGTTTTCATACTAAGATCGAAATGATGTGAATAAAATCATATATACGAGGATTTTAGAATAAAATAGAATATTTTATTTATTTTTATTTTTTTTAACTGAATTTTTACGGGCATCGACTGCCAAGGTCATTAGCCCTGGTCACATTCTTTAAAAGAAATTATTATCTCTATCAGGATCGTCATATGTAAGGGTGTAAAGGGCCCTTACATTTTATTTAAAAACACAACTTCACAATAAACATTAAAACATAAAAGACAAGGACAATCACAAACACTTACGGGGTGTAAAGGGCCCCAATATTAAAATTTGAGATAGGTTCTCGAAAGACCATGAAATTAAAATTAAAATTAAACTTATCAATACCATATCTTTCTTTCTTCTACGAAGTCTCATTTACAGTTTGTTTAAGCACCCTCGAGGCGACCAGAACCGCCGTTGAGCAGTATATCAGTCGTGCCAGGGTGCCGTGGCAGTTGAATCCTTCTTATATCAGGCCATAGGCATGCACGGCGTACACCCATAGCCTCGCGCCCTCAATCCACCCTTGAGGGTCCCCCATGCCATCATCGGACACATATTATTAATGTTCTCTTTCTTCCAAATTTCTAAAGGTGTTTTATGGTTCCTGTTTCAAAAATCATAATTATAATTATTTATAATATTGCTATGTATTAGTTAGTATTATATACTGGTTACTTAGAAATGAATCAAAGTATTTTTACATCATAAGTATTGTTGAATGAATTTTCATGGAGGAATATTTATTGTTTCCTATTTCGTGTAGTTTTTTTCTCGTGTATTTTGAAATTTAATAGAGTTGTGGTCTTGTATTTAAACAGAAAGAAATTTATCGGTTGTCGGCGTTGTAATCTAGTAATAATCAATGTTGTCTAATAAATTTCGCCCTTTATAATTTGGATGGTTCTAATTTGAACTGATTTATTAAGGAAAATCTGTAAATTTCTTCTGTAATGATTAGAATATCTCAATGCATAAATTAGTTAGGAATATAACTTAGTTATTTTATAATCGTGCAGAGCAGTTTGGATTGATACCGTTGTAACATTTCAAATGAAGGAATCTATCTGTACTCTCCACAGTTTAACAAAAGGTATTCAAACTGCTTTGAGATCTTATCAGAATTTATGAGTATTTATAAAATGATACTTTAGATTTTTTCTCTAATATTTAAAGTTATTGAACTTTAGGTTTTACATACTTCTTTTTTTTTTTAAATTTATAGAGTGTACCTAAAATTATGGGCTGACTACACATTTTCAGGCTCTAAGTGTAAAAATGAACAAAATATATCCATTAAAAAAATCCCGATTTCCCCTTCTTTTTCCTTCTGTCTGCCACTTTGTTCCTTAATGAAAAACATACATCTCAAGAGCGGATTGAGGGATTACAATGATATTTGATTATACACATGTCATTTATACCAACGTTGTCTAATAAATAAAATTACGATATAAATAAATTAACAAATTTATATATGGCGGCCGTAATAGTTTTTCACTGTTTTGTATCTCCGTAATCCTCAGTTTTATCACATTACATTTTTAAGCAAAGATTTTAAGAACTTTACAGTGAACAAATTGACACTTTAGTTTTAAAAATCGGTAGACAAATAACTACCTACCTTATAACTAAAAATTCTTACAAATATTTTTCTAAGTCAGATATAAGAAATACTGTTCAATATTGTTTACAAAGCGTACAATTCACCTGTTTCTATGTACTTTGATTTATGTTTGCTACACTGGCAATTTTTGCCAGTTTTAATGAAATTCAGATATCTTTGAAAAAAGTTGCAAATTATTATATAATATTGGTACCTGAATGCTTGTATACATCTTGTGATACACCAACTTCAACTTATATAGATACAGGTAATTTCTTTTCTATTATTAGAATTGTATAATTAATGAACAAAGTGTTAGCAAAATAAAAATTCAAAATTTTGAAAAATTTATAAAGAAAATTTTCTTTATATTGTAAACGACACCTTCGTATCACACGTATTTGAATACCATTTTTGTAACAATAAATTTTTTATTTCAATAAGTATTTTCTATGATTTTTTTTTTTTGAAAAGTGATTTTGTTGAAGAAGAGCATATTTAACAATGTTAAATTTAAAACTTCTAAAGTCAATAGTGATCCAGTTTCATAACATTTATTTTCAGATGAAGTTGAATTGGAGTAGTGTTTGCAAGTAAATTAATTACTAACATTAAAATAGAAATTCTATGAGTTAATAATATTGGTTTATTTTGAATTGAGTATTTTTATACTACTTTTTCATTTTTTTTTATTTATATGATGATATTCTGTTTTATTTAGATTTTTAATCCGAATTTAATTTTTTAAACCCTTGTTGAAAACCACTTAAATCAATTAAAATGTTCATAAAGATCATTTAAATAATAAAAGAGTTTTACATTGAAGTTATAGCTCAAAGATATTTGGTTTTTAATAGTTTTCTGTTATTAGGTGGGATTTGACTCTGTGTACATGCAGTGTCTGTCACTTATCACTTAATAATATAGTAATTTAAATCATTTGAAAAATGAAAAAAAAAAATTTATTAACTGAAATTTATCAAAATTAAAAAAGAAAATATTAAATCAATCGAAATTAATTTTTAATTGGATTGGCGTATACCAGACACAAATTCATTTTAATCCAGCCTTAATTTGCAGCAATCGGAACGTAAACTATTTATTTTTAAAATAAAGAATATTTTTCGGCTGAATTAGTTTAATGTTAAAGTTTTAAATTCAATTTTACTTTGTTTCGCTCTAATTACAACTAATTTTATAATATAAACTTCAATAAATACAATTTTTATTTTATTTCCAGCTATAATATAATTATGACGTTTAGGAACTTTTAGGAATTTTAGAATAAATCGTTTAATTATTAGTAAACAAATAATTTAATTTACCGTTAACATTATACCAGACTATTTACTATTTCCACAAACTAGATTAAATGTTTAACAGATTAATTACAACACTGCGAACAGTTCCCTTATTTACAAAGCCTAATTCAATCATGGATTTAAATTTAACTATTACCTTGTTGAATTAAGCTATTTACTATTTTAGTAATGTAAATATCAATTAAACTTTCAGTTGAACTGTACTGTAATAAAATTTAATTCAATTGATGTTTATTATCCACTGACAAAGACTTATATTATTACAAAGACTTATATATTGTTACAATGAACAAATTTCTAAATTTTTAACAATTATTGATTTTTTTTTATAATCATTGTATAACAGCAGCCTTAGTGTCTTCTTATTTCAAAAGCGGACATATTTTCTAAATTACTATTAAAATATTAAAAAATATGTCTTAATTATATCCACTGTTGTAGAGGCCAAAGTAGGCAACATCCTACAAAATTTGATCGAAGGGGTCTCCACCGTCGATGTTACGTTGGCCCCACATGAATTTGTACAAATAATAATCTAGCGTAGAACTCGATCTATCATATTTCTTGCGATTTCTTCTTTTAATTGCTGTCCAAAAATTTCCTCTGCTTTTTGGACGCTCCGGTAACTTGATCTCGAAAGTTAACAGAGTGATTAACAGTTTGATGTGTAAAATTGTAACCTTGGAGATTAGTTATACCATCGTAACTCCGCCAAAAAAAAATCACATTTTTGGCGGGAAAAATCACAAATTATCTTCATCTCGGGTCTAATACACGCCTTTATAGTACTTTTTAATGTAACTTTCAATCAATTGGAAACCGCATGTACGAAATATTCGTTTGTCTTTCTCAAAATTCTCGCAAACACCCACAAGTGAGAATAAAACGATCCACATTGTTTTTTCCCCTTGAAAAATGAAATTCGTGTATTTTTACCTTCAAACAATTCCCGCCTATTATTACCAGATTACGGATTAACATTTTCTTATACAGTTTCCTTACAAATTTTTTCCAGTCGGTTAAATCGATATTACCTATACCAAACTCCTCCTTGCAAAAGTTAAAACTGGTATTCCCTATTCCATTCTTACATAAAATAAACAATAAATTCCAATTTCAATTTGTTGGATTGCAGCTACATACTGCTACAGCAGAATTACGATACCTCGTCTTTGCGCAACACTATTTGTCTTTCCAATCGTTTAAGAAAATAAAAATTTTATGATTTTATACGCAAAACATAGGATTGTATAAAATTCCTTTTGCTTGTAAAAAAAAAAAAAAAACAGCATGTTGTTATATGGCACGGATCAAACCCATGTTGGATAAAAATAATGAATAGTAATCAGCACAGCAAAGACACGCTGTACACGACTGAAATAACTGATTTCACCGCCTAGTACACAGCCAGCGATATAATTATTATAAGATAGGTAGGTTGAAATATAATTACTACAGCGACCGAAAAAATAAATATTAGCAGTTTAATATCGTATATTATTTCTAAATCCATACATAAATTACGTAACATTTATAGTAATTTATAAAGTGTAAATTAAGGTATCTGTCCGCTTTCAAAATAAAACCCCAGTGTAATCTTTACACTATAATAGACCTAAACAGAACATATCATATGTACGAGAAAAAACCGTATAGTTAAACCAACTCACTTCTACTAAAATTGAATGAGACTATTAGGACGTGTAGGACAATATAAAATAGCCTATCTACTGTCTTGAAATAAATCTATTTTCTTCAATAGAATTGAACCTTGAACTGAACTCAATAAAAAGCTTTAGCTTATTCATTAATCTTTTGACCATAGACTGCTAATAGGGCAGTACGCACACCCTGAATGCTTCACTTTTCTTCTTTTTTTTTACTTCTTGGGTTTTCTGGAAGCGTTATCTTAGTCCATACGTTTCCTTTTCTTAATCAAGTTTAACAATGGAGCAATAATTATTTACGGCGAAAATTTATCCTACCGGATTTTTGTATTTTCAGATAAGTTAGTGGCCGAATATAAATCACGAAATTCTTAATTTCGTAAATTGATTTCATCTATAAACTTTTATAAGTATAGTTAGTTATATGGATTGATATATTGATAGTATATAATTCTGCTTTATTCCTCAAGAATAATTTTATCGACAGTCATGCAATATGGTTTGCCTATTGATATTATATTAATAGGCTATTAATCTATTACTATAAGGAATACAATATTAGAGCTGGATGGGTAGAATACTGTGTCCAACATTAGAGTTGGACAAAAATAAAAATTTACTTTTAAAATTGTTTTAGTTTATTCAAAATTAATATCACTGGAACAAAACCATTAGAAGAAAAGTAAAAAGTAACAATAGAAACTTACAGCGGCTTATGGGCTTTGAACCAATAAAGTTGCACTACATGTCTAGATAATTTCTTAATTATACAATTTTTTAACTTTTCTGTTTCGATTTATCGAATTAAAATAAGTTCAATTTATAAATTAAATAGATAAGAGAAGATAAATAAAAAAAAATTATACTCATAATATTTATTTCTCAAGTAGTCCAGATTATCAGTTTAAATTGTTTTAAATTTTTAACTCGAAATTACACAGCATGATTAGAATTGCCGTATAGAAATGTGACAACACAGTTGTTTAAGCCCATTTGTTTTTCTCATTTCTTAAAAAAGGTTGAACTGGTGAAATATGGAAAAGCTGAGACACCTTATTTAAACAAGTTTTAATTATCAAGAGTATTTGGCTCTTAAAACAGTAGGCGTTCCGGGCTTACATTTAGTTAATTATAATTGTTAATCATAAATTTCTTCACAAGTTTTAACGGCTCTCACGCTATGTTTAGATTCATTTTTCATACTAATATTATTATTACTCCAAAAACTTTAATGAAAAAGTAGCACACAAAATTCATGTGATGTTTCCAGAAAGATAATTCGTATGCCTGAAAATGGTGAATCCATAAAAAAAAAAAAATTGTATAAATTTCAAGCCAAATTAATAGGTACAGCCAAGTCAACGTTAAATATATATATATGCGTAATTTTTAAGACTATTACTACTATTTTAAGAGTATATTTATTTTATTTAACCTGAATTTGTTGTAAATGTTTAGTGGTATTTTAACTTTAAATACAAAAAAAAAAAAAAAGACTAATGAGAGTCAAATAAACAAAAAGTCTTATCAAATAAAACTACTTTAAATGTACCGCTCTGTTTATTTATTTATTCCTTTTTTTGTTAGCTCAAACCTGTTTTGGGATTTAGATTAACAAATCTTAAAGTAAATGTTATATTTGTGTAACAGATTTCGTAATTAGGGCAAATGTATTTCATTTATTCAAACCACGGATCTATGACGATAAGACTTTTAGTGTTTACCTAGTCAATTTTTATTTGGTAAAAGTTCATCTAGGAAATTAAATAAAACATCAGCCGGATAATTCAATGTGTCTTACTGCATGATACGACTATATTTTGCACATCTCAATAATATATTTTTATTTAATTATGTTACAAAACTATACATTTTTTTATAAATGCTTCTTATAGATTTATTTTATTACAGGTTAGAGTCTAAAAAATAATAATAATATTGAAGAATACAGGACCATAACTTTCATAAGCGGTTGGGGCAATCCTGACCGTGTTTGCCGACGACTTGGAAATCTTTGTGACAACCAAGTTGGAACATAACGTTATTAAAAAAGAGATGCTTTCTTAAAAGCAAAAAATCTGATGTGGACACCACATGACTCCCTTGTACTCCTATTAAATTACATATACACATTTTTTTTTTTTTTTTTTTTAATGAAAAGTACATAAAATATTATTTCATTTATTACTTCTGCTATTTTTTCACTTTTTTTTGTTATTATTGAAATATTATTTATCGTAAAACATTTTTACAATAGAGGTTAATAATTATTAAAAAATCAATACATTTAAATTAAAAAAAATAAGTTTGATTTGAATCGATGCGCCTTCCTTTGTACGATTCAAAAATTTAATTAATTAAGATTTTATTTGGCTATAACTGTGGAACCAATGAAAATAAGTACCACTTATGATATATCTGCAGTAAAAAGCTCTCAGTGAGAGCTTATTACTGCAGTTAAGAAAAAGCCCAAAATCCAGTTTATTTTGTATTTTGGGTTCTTTTGGTCCAGTCGATTGCAATCAAAAGGGAAGGTGCACAACTAGATGTTACAATAGACCTAAATCCAAAATTTCAACATCCTTCGACTAATCGTTTTTGAGTTATCCGAGATACATACGTACATCCGTACGCACATATGTACGTACGTACAGACGTCACGCAGAATCTAATCAAAACGGATTCAGGGATGGTCAAAATGGATGTTTCCGTTGAAATCTGAAAAACGAAATTTTTCGTGATCACAATACATCCTTAATTTGTACAAGGAAGTAAAATAAAAACGAGAATTAAAAATAATATAAAACTTGTACTAAAATTCACGATGAAAGGAGTGCTCATTAAATACACTCTTAAATAAATCTACAGAGGTCTGTAATGGAATAGCTCTTTTCATACTTTGCAGCTAAGTTATAAAGTGAAGAGTTAGTTAATACTTTATCGCGTATTTTCACTGAGAGGTCGTGTGTATAATTTATTATATTCACTCATTTATTTCATATGAGAGGTACTAAGAGGTACTTTATTTCAAACGTTTAATAAAAATGTATGAGTAAATAAATAAAAAAATTATCTAGAAAAAGAAGAATCTTCTAATATTTAAATAAGTCTTAGTAACTGCCATATACGTAACAAATAATTTTTCTAGTTAAATGTGTTATAAAATGTTTCAAAAACATATCGCTCCCGCACTTATACGCTTGAAGAATTTGTTTGGGATATTTATGAATTGAATTTAGTTCTTTTCTTTCAGTTCGGAACGTACTTGAAATATTGAAATTTTTGTTGATCGAACAAGTTAATTTTAAAGTGTTAAAAGAAAACCATATATTGCATTGAAAACCTAGCGAGGAATGATTAAATACGTTACTGATTATTTAAGGAGAGCTTTTGTATTTTTAATTGGCTTAAAGGGGAAAGTAGTTTTTCTACTTGAAATACTGTACATGATCTTTCCGATTACAAACTTGAGTAAATCACGTTAAATAACACTCAGATACATGAAAGTAGCGTAAAATTAGAAATGTTCAGTTGTTGGTACAGATGTCGTGTAGTAATTGATTTAGTCGCTAACGCAATAGGAAAGAAAGTGGTTGCCAACAAAGACTAGAAGGTTTTTTGAGTATTGGATTTTCGCTTTTACTATTCTATCAATGAGCAACGTAATTTTAGAATGAAGTTTGGTAAAGATGCACCCAGTGGGCCCAGTATCCATAACTTGTATTCTGACTTTAAAGAGTGGGGATGAATCTGCAAGCGAAAGACAATCACATAATATCCAGGATCTTTACGTTTGCATCCCGTGGCCATTATATTAGTGAATAGTTCAATGTTGCAACGTGTATGGCAGGAATTGGACTACAGGCTGGATTTGTGTTGTGCGAAACAGGGCGCTTACACATGTGCTGTGATGGTGTGAGAGAGAGTCGAAGTTCACAGAAATCCACAACTGGAACAGGATATACAAGGTTTAAATCTTTCGATAAGACGGTGCACTTAGAGGTCAGACGAACTGAGTAGGCAACTACCAAAGAGATGGATTACTGGCCGTGACGATAGTGAACGTTTGCTTTGGCCTTCACCTTTTCCTAATTTTACACCCTGTGACGTTTTTGTCTAGGGTTTTGTCAAACAACACGTGTATCGGCCACCTTTACTACATATCATTTAGAATCTTAGCGTTTGCATCACGAAACCACTGCATTAGTGGATCGCCCAATGTTACAACGTGTCTGGCAAGAATTGGACTACAGGCTCGATGTGTGTTGCGTGACATAAGAACTTATATGAGTACGTTTGCTGTGATGGTGTGAACCAAATGTAACACAAAAAAGTTTGAGTTTCCCTCTCGATTGATGCAACGTTCATATATCTGAGTGTTATTAAACGTGAGTTATTCAAGTTTTTAATAAGAAAGATCATTTATAATAATCCTATATAATGAAAACATTTATTTTAATAATAAAATTATATTTATACTGGCTAAGTCTAACAAATAAATGGTTTACGTAGCTTTTATTGAAAACTCTTTTAAATAAAAAAAAGTTTTTTACTTTATACATTTTTTGTTACTTTTTAAATATTTTTAATACCAGGCAAATAAAATGTCTGTCAGTTTTTTGCATATGCCTATAATAATGGATAATATATTTTAAATAGGAAATCTCTGTGAAACTACCCAATAAATTCTGGACTTCTGAAAATGGTTTGATGAGTTTACTTGAGAAATTTTCTCAATTAAAAATATCATTAAATTAATTGTATCATTAGTTTATTTAATAATTAGGTGTTTTGGACAATAAATAGATAGAAATATAATTATATGAAAAATAACAATTTATACGATATTTAATCGTAATAAATTAGTTAAATATAATCAGAAGAAATATTACTTCATATTTCAAGGAAAGAAATATTTTTTTGAAAAATAGTATTATACATTTAAATACGTAACAGAAGGTTTATATATAATGCTAAATTAAACTATATCAAATAAAACACATAAAATGAATTTAATTAAAAATTTAAATTTTAATGTTTCTTGCACCTTTTTTTCTCGATTTAGGCCATCTCTATATACTATATAGTATATGAATAACTTTACATATGGTTTATAATATTTTTATACCAGTAATTTTTTTATTTTTGGAGAATTGAGTTGTTTTCTCTCCCCAGACTACGCCAAGCAATCGTTGATTTGTTTTGTTAGGTCTTGAAACACACTGAACTTCTTGATTTTGTCTCCGAATGTTTACAAATCTTGTGTTTCTTCATCGGTGATGTTAAATCTTGTAAATCTTTATCTTTATGACGATGATATCGTCGTCTAATTTTCTTCTTCTGAGTTTTGAAATAGATGAGAATAAGTTTTGTTAGTCGTATGCCATTCATACGAAAAGCGTGACCGTAGAATTGGATCAGCGAGTTTTTGATTGCGCATAGAATTCCTTGTCGGTTCGGAATTTGCAGTTATCCATGGACCTAGAATTTCATAATGGTTATTCTTTTTTTGCATTCAAGTACTTGAGTATCGCGTTTTGTTGTTGATACCAGGCATTCTGTTGAATATAAGCGTTCGGGTTGGATGATGGTCTTGTAGTGGCGGATCTTGGCGTTAATGAAGATACATTTTTTATGGTAAATGTTTTGGATGAGTTGTGTGCGAGTTCCAGTTTGCGTAATCATTCGTTCATTACTTTCTTTTTAGAGATGAATACTTTTCCCGAGGTACTTAAATTTGTTGAATTTTGAGATTTGACCTCATTAATTAAAATACTTTTAGGAGAGTATTTAATTTTTATATTGAATTGTGTTTTGCAAAGAAAATTGGAGTTCAGATTTAGCTTCGATTCTTTGAAGGGTT
This sequence comes from Lycorma delicatula, assembly GCF_047948215.1. Classification (NCBI taxonomy): domain Eukaryota; kingdom Metazoa; phylum Arthropoda; class Insecta; order Hemiptera; family Fulgoridae; genus Lycorma; species Lycorma delicatula. Next base: position 105,972,762 of record NC_134456.1, on the reverse strand, counting down.
TCGAGTGTTCAGTCTGCGGTTTCTATGTTTTCTGACAGTAGAACGATGTCAGCAAGAGCAAGGCAGTTGATGTTGAGATTGTGTATTTTACACTTTTGTTATATACTGCCAACTGGATATCCATACATTACTAATCAAATTTTTCTTGGAATTCTCCTGGAGGAAAACAAGAAAACCCAAAATCAAATTAATATATTTTTTGAACAGTTTCCTTAAAAGAATAAATAAATACGAAAAATTATAATACGAAAATGGAATTTTATATTTGCATCAGTTTCTTATAATTAAATAAATTAGTGATTAATTAAAAATTTAAATAACTGTTAATAAGTGGCTATGTTGGGAGTTGAATCTTTATAAGTTGTCTAAGTCCCAGCCGGGGATCGTACTTAAAGGATCTAATGTACAACAAAGAAGCACAATATTATTGTGCCTCGAGGTGGTCAAACTGTTGTTTTATCATATTATTAAGAATATTAAATAAATTCCTCAAAATGAAATACTAAACTCATTTTTATTTCTAATTATTCCCGTAAGTTCATTGTTTCAAATCTACTTATTATATATATTAAGCAGATATCTAAACTTATTCTTTTTTAAATGTATTTATATATACATATATATGTATGTATATTCATACAATTATTTTCACCAGAATATTTTTTGTAATAAAATAAATAAATGCTAAGAAACTATATGTAGTCAATATTTATCTAATAAGACAGATGATAGACTAAAATAAAAAAAATTAAAAGAAAAGATTTTCTCAAAAGGATAAAAATACATAAATAGATTTATATTTTATTGCATTATTAATTTATTTCTTCACTATCATAAAAATTCCTGGTTCTTACTTCTATCATTTTAAATTATAGAAATCGGAACGTTGATAAAATAATCATATTATTTATTTTTGAGAGAATTCTTTCACTATAAATCCAAGTGTATATATATATATATATATACTTACTGTGTATCATATTTTTATGTGCTTGAAAATAAAATTAAAAAAAATTGAAATAACTTTCTGTGAAAACAAGTTTAAAAATATTATCTGTGATTTTCCTGTGCTAAAAGATTACCAGAACTACGAACATAAGTATAATAATTGTGTTAGTTTTTCGTAAAATAAATTTAAGCTCACTATATTTTTCCTATTTGAAACATTGTTATGTATATACTTTTAAAAAAAATATACTTTAACAAGCTAAGTTTATTGATCTGAATAGTTCGGTAAAACTAAAGAACAAAAATGGAATTTTCCAAATCCATAAATTTATATTATTATACTGTTCAAATGTAATACGTATGGCTTCTTACGATAATTTATTTTAACTTTTCTATTACAGAAAATTATACAAAAAATAACTTTATAATCCAGTAAAAATTTATAGCCTTACTATAAAATGTCGAGACCCTTTTTACCAAAATATTTCGTAAAGGATTTATTTAAACAAATTTATTTTAGTTTTCTCTTAAAAAAGAAATAATGGTTAATATGACAATATTTCAAAACAGTAATTCTTACTGATCGATTATAAACCAAACAAAATAAATAAAAAAAAAAAAAAGAAGATATTTGAAATAATTAAATGTAAAATTCCGTGAATATTAATAAATAAATGAGGTTAAAATTTGTTTAAATTGCAGTGTACGTTATTAATTAATTACAGCTTAGTAACTGAGTAGCTGAAAAAGTGATCTTTTCAAATCTATAGCGAAGATACTTCATCAGTGTTTCCCAAAATTTATCATTATTAATAGAAATTATTAATATTTGTCATAATTAATAGAAATTATAAATATTTGTCATTATTAATAGAAATTATTAATATTTATCATTATTAATAAACATTATAATATTCCCTTTTACAGGAATTAGAAAATTTTTTTCCTGTCTAGCCAAAATACGAGTATTATGTCGGGTTTTTCGAAATACAGCGTGTTTGAAAATTTAATTTTTACATTAATATCTTAAAATATATGAAAATATTTACATCCTTTTTATAAAACATTTATTTTGTGTATTTTATCTGGTTTCTATAAGGTGATTACACAATTTTAACTGTTTGTAATATTTGCGAGTGTTATTTCTATTGTTGATAAATTTGCGTCCAATCTGTCTGATGCAATACTTATTGCAGTTACTACAGTTTATTACGTTGCTTTAAAAACGTCGCTGTAATCTTCTTAAAATATCTTTATCTTCTTTATAAATCTTTCTTTAAAACATACTGCCAATTTTGTAGAAGCATCTGCTTTATATCTAAACTTTATGTATTTATTTTTATCTGTAGGAGTTTTTCTCTTCATCATATACTACTCTCTTTAAGTACAAGTAGTCAATAACGTTTGTTACGTATTTTATTGTGATATTGTTATGTTTTTCTTAGTGATATCGTCTGATATTAGCTTTTGTAACAAGTTATTTAAAACCATATTAAATGAGAAACTACGTTACAGATAAAAAAATTGTATTGGTTTAATATTAATATTATCTGTTCTTTTTCTTAGCAAACATTTTTATTGGGTTTTAATTAATTGGATATTCTGACCTGATGAATCTAAAATGTTGCAATGTTACATATATACTGTGTCACTTCACAGGAATACATTAACAAATATATATCGAATTAATAAAGCTTGACCAATTGTAATACAAATTTTGTATTATAAGTCTCAAACATTTTACCGTAAATTTATTACACAAATTATGAAAAATGAAAATCCTGATTAACATAAAAAAAACCTACCGTAAAAATGTACGGTAGTCTTATAGAGTTTTGGGTGTAAAATTTGTTTACTGCACTGGTGAATTCAAGAATAAATTGATAGTAAGAACTTAAAAAATGTTTATGTATATATTTTTTGAGATGAAATCTTTGAGTTTCTTTCGATTCCTTTTTAAACTTGTCCATCAAAAAATCTTTCATTTACGAAATTTCCGAAATCAATAATTATAACTTAATCTTGAAAAATATCCGGATTTAAAATTACAAAATTAAAGATATTGAAAGGATTAAATAAAAAAGAATTTACTTTAATTACTTTGATTTATTAACGCTATTTTCAGAATTGAATACTTCCCAAATTTATGGAAAATACCAAAAATCGTTGTAGTTCCCAAACCAGATAAATCATTTGATGTATTAGATCATGTAAGACGATCACATTGCTACTTCTCCTTTCTGAAGTCTTCGAGAAAAGTTAAAAAAAAAATTAAAACCTTTTTTGGAAACAAAAAGAACTAATACCTGGCTATCGATATGGGTATCGAGCAAGTTAAACTACCATCGACCAGATTTATAGAGTTACTGCTAATAGTCAGAAGGCTTTATAAAAATTCTACTTTACCGTTTTTCTTGAGTTCTCCCAACCCTTCGCTAAAATATCTTACACCGATCTTATTTTAAAAATCAAACACCATCTACCTTATCAGTATTTTAACATTTTCACTTCTTTATTAAGTAATAGATATTTCAAGATTAAATTTCTTACTGAATAGTCTCAAGTATTTTCCATAAATGCAGACGTTCTTCAAGAAAGAATTCTACAGTGTGGCGGGGATGTCATCGTACCTCTAAAGTTATCGAAAAATATGAATTAGTGTTTGTGTTTTGAACATACGGTATTTTCGTTGGTGTTGATTGGCAGCAATTATTTACAACGTCACACAGTCTGAGTAAAAGACAGTTGTGCTAAAATGGCTGGCACGAGTAGTTACAGCGTCGAGAAGCGGTTAGTGACAAGTGTATGGGTTCACAAACGACAACATACAAATCAAAAAATAAGGCTAATTAATGATGTGTTTCGACAACCCTATAATAATCCGCCACCACAAAAACCAACTATGTTGGCTTGGGAAAAACACGAATTTCAATTAGGTAGTGTTAAAGATAGGCCGCGGAGTGGACGAAAGTTAACGCGATTAGAAGAATGTGCTGCTGTTGGAATTTCTACTGAACAATTCCCAATGAAAACAACTCGTAAACGGTCAGCTGAACTTCGTATACCGCGGAAAACTTTGCATGACCATATGGAAAAGGACTTGAAAGTTAGGCCATTTCGTCCGATCATCAATGAACTGTCAGATGCAGAGATGGAGGGACGCGCTGCATCCTGCCGGGCTTTTATTAGAAAGATTCTCCGTTGCAGTACATCGTGTAAAGGTGGTTTTTACTAACAAGTATACAATCTGTCGTAGTTCGCGTTCCAGAAATATACCATTTTGAGAGAAAGAAAATCCTTAACAGAAAGACCTTAACGTCTTGGAAAGGCGTCCACCGCACGTCATGATATGGACTGGAATTACAGTTCGTCATTCGTTTGATCCTTATTTTTTGATGAACCAATGAATTCACAAACTTATTTAGAGATGTTGGAGGCATGCTTAACACCACATCTTCAACAGAAGGATCTCATGGGAGTTTGGTTGCAGCAGGATGGAGCATCTGTACATTTTACTTTATCAGTTTGCGCGTTTCGGAATGAATAATTTCCAAGACGTTGGATTGGCCGCGGTACTCCAGCGTCGCCATATCCGTTATTATGGCCACCACGAAGTCCTGATCTCACCGAATCAGAAAATTCATTATGGGAAATTATCAAGACACACGTACCTGCACGTCGCTCCACCACAAATGAAGAATTTCGTAACGCTGTGAGGGACGCCTTCCGTAACATAACACCAGAAATGCTCCGTCACATGTCTAGAGGACGTGGCAAACTTCCCGGCCATCTTGTATATACACCTGTATTCTATATATATATCTCCGACATACTTGTTTACTTACTTCTTTGAACACTACAGTAGCTGACTTGCTGATGACATCGCACTTCGAGTAATTCAAAACTCACCAGACATTGCATCACAACACCTTTAAGAACTATTAGATATCATTAAAATACGGCTGAAGTTGTGAGGTATAAATTTTAATGAAAATAAATGTACACACGTTACGTTTTATTACCGAACTTACCCGTGGCCACTTAATAAAATTCGGCGACCATAATCAGATTAGGCGAAATAGCTGATTTTTCAGATTTTCTGAGATATATATCTTGAACGAAGGCTCATATGGAAAACTTGCAGTTTAAAAAAAGAAGAATCACTGTATGCTAAATGTTGCCAATTATATTATATTCTAAAAAAAGTTTAAAATTATCTTTGAACAAGTTAATAATTTACCAAAACCGATATGAAACTATGGCATCCGGTTGCGAGGAACATAAGAAACATCCAACGTTAGTATATTACAACGTTTTCAAAACGAAATTTTACACACCATCACAGATTTACTTTGGTACATTGCAAGTATCATTACATATCGAAACCTCAATACTACCATTTCAGAAGAGATTTCAAGATTTATTTTTATGTGTTATTAAAGATTCAATAACCATCTCAATTTTCTGAAAATAACGAATTCTTCTTATTTATTTATTGTTCTGGGGCAACATATTTTAGATATCTAATGTGTTAAAAAATTTATTTATTCTAATTTTATTATAAATGAATAGAAATACATATGTTACTTGTTTATTCTGGTTTGTATATTTTCTTATTATTGCATTTATAAAGTGAATTTAAACAACACTCTCTCATGTTTTTTGAATAATTGCTTTTGCTTTTGAACAGTTATCGCATTAGTTAGCAATTGAAACCTTTTGCAGTAAAAAAATGGAATCAACATTAATGAAACGATGATGTTTCTGTATCTCTCACTCACTCTCTCTCTCTCTCTCTCTGTGTGTGTGTGTGTGTGTACTCACACACACAAATACACTCACAGGACCTATAATGAGTATGTTGAAAATTGTGGATTGGGTACGTTGATTGTATTGAGAATTACAGAAATGTAATACAATTGGACTGGAAGTAAATTGCCTTTTTTTATCATTTATTAAAGAGTTTTTGTGTTAATTTAACAAGAATACTGACTGCATTTTATTTGTAGATTAAAATCTAAACTGCATATTTTAAACACAGTATAATATGTTTTAAGATTAGTATAAATAAAATACTGCTAAATGAAGAAGAAATAAAATTTAACCGTTACCTTACACACGCTCTCACATCTTATCAAACAAATAATAACATTATATAAAGTAATAGAAGTATGATGGTATGATAAGTACCTAAGAACGTAGAAATTACATTATCAATATTTTAAACAATTTATCTATGAAGATTCACATTTATTTATAGTTGCTGTATTTTCTTAGTTCTTTTTTGTTGTTTTTTTATTATTTATTTTACTGAACTCTTGAATACTTATTCTATCGTCCTTTTTGTTTGTGAGTATTTGTAATACTTTGCCAACAATCATTATTAAAAATATAATGTCCTGAAATGTCTGGGGTATCTTACAATTGTAATTACGTAATGGCTGTGTAAAGAAATAACAACTCTTTTTTTACGAAGCATTTTGTGCAGGTTATCTTTCAGTATTAATGATTTTGAGTAATTAGACGCACACACACACACACATATATATATATATATATATATATATATATATATATATATATATATATATCTGATATCTATGTAACTGATATATATATATATATGATATCTATGTAACTGATATATATATATATCAGTTACTAATTCACTAAAACGAGAAATAAAAGTGGTATTATGAACGATTTTATTATGGTATTATTTTTAACAACGGTTATCCTACAACCTAATCGTATACAAGCAGTTATCCCTATACCTATGTTATACTCGTACCAGTATAGGTACTAATTTTCTATTTTATTTTCTAAATTTAGCAAAAAGGTATGGAATGATTAATTTTTTAACATCATCATCATCATCATCATCTTGAACTATCATATTAACATTTATTGTGATAAAGAAAATTTAAATATCTAATATTAATAGCTTACTTCATAACAAATATTTAATGTTGTTTCTTGTTATGGAAACATTAAAAATAATTTTAGTAAATTTAAATGAAGTTAGAAAGCGTTGTATGTTCCTCTGGGAAAGTTGTGCGATTCTTGCTATCGATGGCTTACAATCAATCCATCGATTAATGCTTAGGAGATGTGTTAACTGGCACATAAAGTATAAATAAGCAAGTAAAGAATTACGTAAAAAAAATTCAACTCTTTGATCTTTGATTATATATCTTTGATTATATGGTGACCGTGTCACATTTAAAAGGCATCAGACACCTTTATTCAGAAATCATCATACAAAATTTTATAATACATAATTAATCCTGTGTGAAGATATCAATATAAGCGATAAATTACAAAAAAAAAGAAGAATAATAAGGCTTTTTATCGCCCATCCCTGATTATTTATCCCCCCAAATACATATGACTATTAACAGAACCATCTAATTAGTACAAGATTGTGACTTCAAATCTGTTAATGACAAAAGAGAAATAAACGTTTTTAGCCCCATCCCTTTATGGCCGTATTGAAATGCCAATAGAATGTATCTTAGCTTCCTAAACTCGTTAAATTATATCCTGTCTCCTTGACCAGTTGTTTCCAAAATTAATTTCTTCAAATCTGCAGATATCAAGCAAAAACGAAGTTAACATTCACTCATAAATTCTAATTTTTTTTTACATCATTCCGACATTTTTCAGTACTAAAGTTTTGTTTTATTTAAGTTTTTTTTTCTTTTTTATGTTAAAGAGTTCATAAAACATCAAGATCTGAAATTCCTTCATTCAGAATTTAACCCAATTAGCATAATTTATTATTTAGTATACTGTATAGCTGTACAATATAGCTGCGAATTAGGGGAGAAAAAAAATAATTTTAAGTGAATAAATGTAAAACATTTAACAAGGTAGAATACTTTGTAACATTCAAATTTGTAAGGTAAAAGGTTATTTTATAAAACACATTTTCATTGGTATGTTGTTTCCGATGGTATTATTTTTTAATAAACTGAAAAATTAAAAACATGACTAGTAAAATCGTCATAAAACCACATACTATTCTAGTTGTATCATGCATTAATAATTTTCCAACTCTTCTTTCATAATTTTTTTAAATTGTAATAACATAAATACTATATCTACGCATTAGAAATATTAAAAATGGAAGAGTTTATAAATTTCCAATTGGGGTAATGAATGTCCAACTGGAGAATATTTATAAAAATATTTTCAGTAGTGTGTTTTAAAAAAAATATATTTTGGCAAACTAAAAGAGAGACCTATTAAATTTTCACAAACCCACACTGTATTTTGCTTGCTTGCATCACGCTTCTATATTTCGTTTATGAAATGTAGATGAATTGGATTTGTAAATCCAATTTACAAAATTTAATATTAATTTAAAAAATAAAATTTTAATTTTAATTTTAAATTTTAATATTTTTTTTATAAATTTTAATAAATGTTCCTATTACAAAATGTTCTTATGTTAAATGTTTCTACAACAAAAGGTTTTTTAACTAATGAAAACTGTTTCTGAAATATAGACTTAAAGAGACACTAACGAATTCATATATATATATATATATATATATATATATATATATATATATATATATATACGTATACGTTAAAAATTTAGTAATGTTAAGTTTTAATTCTTTTTACCGACTTTTCGAAGAAAAGTACAGTAAAAGAAGTACGGAAAAGTATGACCTGAGATATATATTTGGTATATATCTTTATATATATATTTCTTGTATGCGTGTATGTCACTGAATTCCTCCTAAACAGCTGGACTGATTTTTATTACATTTTTTGTGTGTGTTCAAGGGGATTCGAGAATGGTTTAGATTCACAATTTGGTCCACTTGAAAATGTTTTTTTAATTAATTTTTTATTTATAAGTAGTTGTTGATTTTGGAATGTTTTACATTGGATCCCGCAGACTGCGCTACCATCGCAGTATCGAATATTCAATTTTTTTTTTTTTTTGTCTTCAGTCATTTGACTGGTTTGATGCAGCTCTCCAAGATTCCCTATCTAGTGCTAGTCGTTTCATTTCAGTATACCCTCTATATCCTATAGCCCTAACAATTTGTTTTACATATTCCACGTGGTCTGCCTACACAATTTTTCCCTTCTACCTGTCCTTCCAATATTAAAGCGACTATTCCAGGATGCCTTTAGTATGTGGCCTATAAGTCTGTCTCTTCTTTTAACTATATTTTTCCAAATGCTTCTTTCTTCATCTATTTGCCGCAATACCTCTTCATTTGTCACTTTATCCACCCATCTGATTTTTAACATTCTCCTATAGCACCACATTTCAAAGCTTCTAACCTTTTCTTCTCAGATACTCCGATCGTCCAAGTTTCACTTCCATATAAAGCGACACTCCAAACATACACTTTCAAAAATCTTTTCCTGACATTTAAATTAATTTTTGATGTAAACAAATTATATTTCTCACTGAAGGCTCGTTTAGCTTGTGCTATTCGGCATTTTATATGGCTCCTGCTTCGTCCATCTTTAGTAATTTTACTTCCCAAATAACAAAATTCTTCTACCTCCATAATCTTTTCTCCTCCTATTTTCACATTCAGTGGTCAATCTTTGTTATTTCTACTACATTTCATTACTTTTGTTTTCTTCGTGTTTATTTTCATGCGATAGTTCTTGCGTAGGACTTCATCTATGCCGTTCATTGTTTCTTCTAAATCCTTTTTATTCTCGGCTAGAATTACTATATCATCAGCAAATCGTAGCATCTTTATCTTTTCACCTTGTACTGTTACTCCGAATCTAAATTGTTCTTTAACATCATTAACTGGTAGTTCCATGTAAAGATTAAAAAGTAACGGAGACAGGGAACACTCTTGTCGGACTCCCTTTCTTATTACGGCTTCTTTCTTATGTTCTTCAGTTGTTACTGTTGCTGTTTAGTTCCTGTACATGTTAGCAACTGTTCTTCTATCTCTATATTTGAACCCTAATTTTTAAAAAATGCTGAACATTTTATTCCAGTCTACGTTATCCAATGCCTTTTCTAGGTCTATAAACGCCAAGTATGTTGGTTTGTTTTTCTTTAATCTTCCTTCTACTATTAATCTGATGCCTAAAATTGCTTCCCTTGTCCCTATACTTTTCCTGAAACCAAATTGGTCTTCTCCTAACACTTCCTCCACTCTCCTCTCAATTCTTCTGTATAGAATTCTAGTTAAGATTTTTGATGCATGACTACTCAAACTAATTGTTCTGTATTCTTCACATGTATCTGCCCCTGCTTTCTTTGGTATCATTACTATAACACTTTTTTTGAAGTCTGACGGAAATTCCCGTTTTTCATAAATATTACACACTAGTTTGTATAATCTAACAATCGCTTCCTCACATGCACTGCGCAGTAATTCTACAGGTATTCCGTCTATTCCAGGAGGCTTTCTGCCATTTAAATCTTTTAATGCTCTCTTAAATTCAGATCTCAGTATTGTTTCTCCCATTTTATCCTCCTCAACTTCCTCTTCTTCCTCTATAACACGATTTTCTAATTCATTTCCTCCGTATAACTCTTCAATATATTCCACCCATCTGTCGACTTTACCTTTCGTATTATATATTGGTGTACCATCTTTGTTTAACACATTATTACATTTTAATTTATGTATCCCAAAATTTTCCTTAACTTTCCTGTATGCTCCGTCTATTTTACCAATGTTCATTTCTCTTTCCACTTCTGAACACTTTTCTTTAATCCACTCTTCTTTCGCCAGTTTGCACTTCCTGTTTATAGCATTTCTTAATTGCCGATAGTTCCTTTTACTTTCTTCATCCCTAGCATTCTTATATTTTCTACGTTCAACCATTAGCTGCAATATATCGTCTGAAACCCAAGGTTTTCTACCAGTTCTCTTTATTCCGCCTAAGTTTGCTTCTGCTGATTTAAGGATTTCCTTTTTAACATTCTCCCATTCTTCTTCTACATTTTCTACCTTATCTTTTTTACTCAGACCTCTTGCGATGTCCTCCTCAAAAATCTTCTTTACCTCCTCTTCCTCAAGCTTCTCTAAATTCTACCGATTCATCTGACACCTTTTCTTCAGGTTTTTAAACCCCAGTCTACATTTCATTATCACCAAATTATGTCGCTATCAATGTCTGCTCCAGGGTAAGTTTTGCAGTCAACGAGTTGGTTTCTAAATCTTTGCTTAACCATGATATAATCTGTCTGATACCTTGCAGTATCGCCTGGCTTTTTTCTGGCTTTTTTTTTGAATATTCAATAATATTCTATTTTAATTTTAGTTTGTCCCGACAGTTGGTCCTGCGATCAAATTGAGAAAAATATTTCGTAATTTTGTGTTATTACTGTGTTACAAAAAATCGCGAGAAAACAGTTTTTTTACTAAATATGAGGCTAATAAATCAGATGGAAATGTAAACAAAGGAAAACCAATCAGATCAATGCAAGATGGCCGCTGTCAAACACAATGACCAATCACAAAGAGCCCGTATGGCGGTTGCCAATGTAAACAAAATCACAACTGTTTAAGTAACAAGTAGGCAGCACTGCGATCGCGTTTAGAATAGTGCGCGTATTGAGAAATATTATATTATTATTTATTAAAATAACGTTTTAAATTTTAATTAAAAAATGTACATTGTGCAAATTTGTAAGGTGTAGTATTGAAGTGAGTATTTTACATGATGTTTCATGAATTTTAGTGATGTATACATGTGCATTCAATAACAATCAACTTAACCTACAAATTTAAATTGTCAGTTCTCATTTGATTCTATGCAACTTATGAAGTATTGAACGGCTCTTGGAAAATAAAAATTTAAGTTTGTAAAATAAATTATAACATTTATAAAATTAAAATATAAGTTACTTATAATACAGTTTAAAGTATATTTAAAAAATTGAATTTATAATGTTTTAGCTGATTAATTTTATAAAACGTTTTCTAAAATTATTTTTAATTTACAATTATCTAAAATTTGGTAAAATAGATGTTAAAATAAAGAATGAAAAAAATAATAAAAATTTCTACTAAATTTTTAACTACGTTGCTTTTTTAAAGTGCTTTAATTTTTTTATTAACTGATTAATTAAGCTGTTACATGTTTATAAAACAACAAAATTATTAAATAAAAAAAAAAAAAAAAAATATGTAGCAGGTACTTTTTTAGAATGATGTTAAGTGAAAATTAGTAGTAATGTGGATGAAAATTTATTAATTACACTAATTATAATTTTACGATGTTTCAAGTTTTTAATTCAATTTTCATCGCACATCTCGATATTTAGTGAAAATAAATATTAACCATACAATACATAATTAAACAATAAACCCATTACAATAATACAACAATCACAAACTGATAATATAATATCATACTAATAGTCATTTTAATGAAATTTAGAACACATTCCTGCTAATTTTAACTTAATTAAGTTACTTATATTTATGTGTGTACATTTATTACAGAATAATGCCGCGTCAGGACAACGTCTGTCGGGTTCGCTAGTATATATATATAAAATAGTAGAATAATTTTTTTACATAATTCTTTGCTTAATTAATACTTTATGTTCCACTTAATTCCTCTCATAAGTATTATTCTAAGTAGTGTGTATATACATATCTCAGGCCTATGTGTAAAATTTGTGGCTTGAAAACTCCAAAACAACTAGATAAATTTCATTGTAATTTGTGAATGTGATAGTGCAAATATCTGAAGTAATGGATGTGAAGATTTGATTAAGATTAGCTGAATCATTCCTCAGTTACACTCAATTAAAATCCAAAAACAGATAACATGACCTCAATTTGAAATATTTTTTTCAGTTGCATGGTACGTTTTGCGGAGGGTATAAATAAATCTTTACATTATGAGGTATGAGGATTACTAGAATATCATTTATGTATAATAGTTTAATTCTAGAAATTCTCAAAAATCACGTTCTTATTCAAAATTTAGTGGCTCGAAAATGTACAAAAGTACTACATCGATTTCTTTGAAAGCATTGTAGTAGTATATCTAAAGTAGTGCATGTGAAAATTTGATGAAGATCGCTTGAGTCTTTCTTGAGTTACTCTCAATTAAAGTTAAAATAGACAATATTTTAAGGTTATGTTGACTTTCTATTAATCGATTTCATAGGCGCTTATACAGTGAGCCACAATGGTGAGTGTATTTTTGAACTTGCTTTTTTTAAAACTTTGCGATAGAATACTGTCACGTTCACTACTGTTTACCAGAACAACTTCTTGCATTCACCCATTGTCCACATGGGAATACTCTTGACGTACTTTTCACTCGTTGCTGCCATCTGCTTACTGATAACGCTGTTATCAGAGTTAGGCCGAACACGGCCTCAGCGAACTACTGACACTTTCCGCTGCTCCCCGGCAATTTCTATACCTTCTGAGCTGTAGAACAAGTACCCGATTCGTCCCTTTAATTGTTGAAGAATAGATTTTCATTGTCCACATCCCTACATTTTTCTTCAGTTTCTTATTCTGTTCGAACAAGAGCAATTGGAGGTGTCATTGTCGGTATTACGAGTATAAAGAACAAATTGGTTAACGGACTCGTTATTCCAAGGAAAGAATCCCTTTTAGTTCCTTTTAGAGTCTTCTTTCTTTTTTTGTAGTCATAAACTGTTTCATAAAGTTAGATGTAAATAATTTTAGAATATATACAAGTTAATTATTTTTTAGGTGATAAAAAGGACCCGGCAAAGAGTTTTAGGTAAAGCCAAGAAAGTTATGCTACTTTGGCTACCCAAGTTTATACCTATAGCAATCTGCAATTTAGGAGGAAAATCATTAAAATATAATTCATTCACTATTAAAAATTCATTATTGAAATACTAAAGAATCATTTAGGACTCAAGGATTAAATATTAATAAATAATTTTAAGTTATTGTACAATTCTATTACATTTTGTTGAAAAATATTGCGTTAAACAAAAATTAAAATAAAAATATTTATGTATTTTAATATTTTAAATTTAAAACCGAGTACGTTGGTATTAGCATCGATATCTTTGTAACATTTGCCTTAAACTTCTGCCCAATTTATTTTGCGAACAAATTCAAATTGTTTATTTCTATAAACAAATATTTTGTAGAAAAAAATGAGACAAATGCAACTTTCCTTAAAGTTAGTATCAGAATTTAGTTAGTTTAAATATAATGGCAATACAAACCTAAATCCTTATGCAGATCGTATATAACAACTTGGATTAAAAGTTTCATTATTTCGGTTCTAAAATTTATTAAATCCCAGAGATCTGTTATTTTAAAATCTTCAGATATAGACAGATCAATTACTGGTTAATTAATGAATTGTTTTTTTATTATTATTTAATCTTCTAATTACACCAAACTCATGAAATATTCAATATTTTTTAATAAAAAAATAATAATAATAACAAAAATAAAGATAGATGGTTATTTGATAAGGCAGATTGGACGAGCTTCACAGCTAGAACGATACTCCCTGAAACAACTGGAGTTATCGGAGACGATGTCAACGCCATAACAAACGCAATAATTGAGTTGATATCGATATATATTCCCAAAACATCTGGGAAACTTACCAAGAAACCCGTTCCATGGTGGAACAATGAAATAAGTGAAGCTATAAAAAGAAAGAAAAGGGCGTATAACGCCTTTAAGAAGCGTCCTAGTATAGAAAAACTTGTAGCCTTTAAGAAATACAGGGCGTATGCAAAACGTCTTATGATAGACTCGAAAAAACGATCCTGGCAGCAATACGTGTCATCCATCGACAAAACTACTACTGCATCAGATGTTTGGAGGAAAGTGAAGGCGATTTGTGGGCGTAATGATTTTGTTCCCATAACTAGCCTTCAAGATGAAGATGAAATAAAAGACACTCCATATGAAATTGCAGAGCTGTTATCCAATCACTTCGAAAAGGCCAGCAGAACGGCCAACTACGAGGAAGGTTTTCGAACCAAAAAAGAAGAACTCGACGGTCTATTAAATTTTAGAACTGAGTATAATTACTCATATAATGTACTATTTAAAATGGAAGAATTCGCGAAAGCGTTGGAAAAAGCAGGTCATACAGCTGCTGGTCCGGATGAAATCCATTATAATATAATCAGGCAGCTGAATACCACTGCAAAACGCAGATTATTAGAACTTTATAATAAAATATGGCGGGATGGAACGTACCCGTAGCAGTGGAAAAAAGCACATGTTGTTCCAGTACCAAATAAAAATAAAAATTTAACAGACCCCAATAGCTATCGTCCCATTTCTTTGACGTGTGCTATGGGAAAAATGATTAATAATCGACTCGTCTGGGTTTTGGAAAAAGAAAACCTGATATCACCGTATCAAGCAGGTTTTCGGCAATACCATTCTATCACTGATCAAATGATCAGCTTAGAGGACGTTATATATAACAGCTTCATTAAAACGAAACATTGTGTCGGAGTCTTCTTTGATCTTCAGAAGGCTTTCGATATGAACTGGCGTCATGGTATAATGCTCCAGATACATTATGGGGCATTCGTGGCAACCTGCCAGTCTTACTGAGCAACTATATGAATAACCGTACTTTCCAAGTACGAGTCAGTAGCGAATATTCATCTGTAAGAAATTTGGAAAATGGCATACCACAAGGCTCGCCGTTGAGCGGTACCTTGTTTACCATTGCCATTAATAAGTTGATATTAGCTATTCCAGCAGAAATCAGCAAAAGCGTCTATGTTGATGATCTGGCAATTGTGTATGCCATCAACAAGACTGCTGTGGTGAGGTACGAATTGCAACGAGCGATCAATGCTCTAAATGAAGTTGCAAAGAATAACGGATTCCAAATCTCACCAGAAAAAACGTGCTGTGTACGCTTTTGTAGGAAGAGAATTCCTCATCAAAGTCCTGCGTGACAATTGATGATAATCCAATACAATATGAAGACAATGTAAGATATTTAGGATTAGTATTGGATAAAAATAGTGATAGATAGTGTTGGTAAAAATTCAGAATCAATATCTCCACGAAGTGGAGTAGATAGTTTCTTTAGGGTCAATTTTCTTAAAATTTTGCAAACATAACCCCACTTTATATTAAGCTTATATTATGATAAGTCATTACATGCTTATCATACCTTTAAAAGGAAATTTTATCCCAAATTCATTACCTTCCTCAAAAATCGAAAAATCTATCTTATTATTTATTGCATTTTTTTTATGTCTTCCTAAGCATAGTAGTAGTGGTGCAAGTAGAAAAAAATAATAATTTGTGGGCAATATTGAGGGTTAGGGAGATCAAAGTTTTATTTTTTTATTTTTTTTTTATTTTTGAGAACGAATTTCGTTTTTTTTAAATTTTAATGATAGTATTACAATAAAATCTCATCATGATTCACCTCCATTCTCAGAAAATTCATTTTAGGGTAAATTTATATTGGTTGTATATTTTTCAGTAGAATTCTCTTTTTTGTTTCTTCTTAAAAAATCAAACAATTTTCTTCGAAGGTGATTTTGGCAGTGGGGAGCAAAAAAAAATATTATTTTTTTTTAATTTTTAAAAAAAAATATAGATACTTTTTTCGTGAATCATTATTTTTCCACTATGCAAGAATAAATAATCAATACCATTTGACTCTTACTTTTTCTCTTTGATGAATTTTAACTCTTTTTAAATGTTATAATAGATAAGAAAAAATACTTAACATGTATATATGTATACAATAACATTAATTTACTTACATAAATAAGTAGTACTTTTTGTCGTAAATGTTATAAGCTCAACAGAATACATTTAATTCATTTATAATTAAAGTTGGAATATTGCCTGGCAAATGGAATTTTGTTTTTGAAGTTGTAATAAAAATGTTTCTAAAATTATTATAATTTTATTAAAAAATAATATTTTTACGATAAAAATTAATTTAACTCGTAAGAATTGGCTTCTAGTATGTGACAGTAAAAAAACTTCTTACACGCGTTTCAATAACTGGATTTTGTTCAAAACTGATACAAGGTGGGATCATAAGAACATACATATTGACAGATTAAACGCAGCAGTACTTCCGATTATATGACGAAGACATTACGCTATAAAGGAGTCTATATTGACAACATTGCAAGACGTAACTTCAGCGAAGTTTTGTGTTACTCGTCAAACTTTAGATATGTAAATACATAGATGGCAGTAGATCTACCTGATGTGTATTAAACAGGATTGACACTGCTAACGGTACAGTTTAATATTGTATCGCAACAGGACGTCATAGGTACCAAAAGGTCTAAAGTCATGAACAAAATATCACAAGTCACTAAAATACAAGCCGCTCATAATTACAGGATAAATTAAAACTTTTCTAATTTAATACGTTGCAGTGATACCTCAATACTCGATGTGAATGACTAAAATACCAATTTTAATTTTAATTTTGAAATATTTAACAAATATTTTATATTGCAAAATAGCTTGTCCATTTTATCACTTGCAGCTTGCCATCTAGATTAGTTTGGTAAAGCATGGTGAAGGGATGAGCCGATCCCATCGACCAGTGTTTAGACACTGCAGATAGCCTGGCCGAGTGACTATCGGGATAAACAGTTGCCCCCTAGATGGCCAATAGCCTTTTCGGATGTCAGATGAAGAGATAGGGGTCAGAGAAACCTATTTTCCTCCTGGTGAGAAATTGTCTCAAAAGGCGGAGATCAACGGAATTCCAAAGCAAAAGGCTACGGAAAACCACTGCATTAAAGATTTAAAGGATAGTGCCAGGACAATCATGACGGACTAACGCATCTATTAAAAGGTTGACGCCTTCGAGATAATCGTATGGTCTTATAGGCGTCTTCTAAAAGTGCGTTGGACGGAACAGGACAACTAATTTTTCTCAGGCGGATCAAAAAAGAATAAAAATTTGTGCGAACAACAAAATCCGGTAATTATTTTCATTTGGCCACATCGTGACCACATTCTAGAAAAATTCTCTCTTCCATCTAGTTATCCAAGGAAAAGTATTTGGTTTGATAATTTATATTTCAAATAAATTGCTCAATTTGATTTGTGAAAAAATGTTTTGAGGATTAAAAACATTAAACGGACTATACGTTTTGATGGCCTTATCTGTTTAAATTCAATGAAATTTGTTACAGGTATAGTTATTTATTAGCTTATAATTGGGGGAAAAAAAATTTGTCATCAAAAATAATAAATATACAGACTGTATGAAAAGCGTTTTATAAACCTTTTGGTATTCATTTTATCTGTTTTTTTGCCCTCTTAATTTTGATTGTTTCTTTATAATAACTTGAAGTTTTGTTTTCAATAATTCTAAATGTAAACTCGGCTTTATCAAGGTGTGAAAAAATTTCTAACACCATCATACAATGAAAAAATAATTCACCACGCTTAAAAAATAAATGTTTTCTAAACATTTCAAACATTACATGTTTTTATAGCCTTTAAATTTATATATATATATATATATTTTATTTAAAAAATCATTTTTATTTTATTTTATGTACGTTTTCAAACATTTCATGTTTGTAACATTTCAAACATTACATGTTTTTATAGCCTTTAAATTTATATATATATATATATTTTATTTAAAAAATCATTTTTATTTTATTTTATGTACGTTTTAAAGTGAGTTCACCCTTATTTTCATAAATGAATGCAAATAATTTCAATCTTTACAGTTGAAGAACAGATTTACATTTTATGTCTTTTAAATGTATTCTATTTGGTGAAATGTTTTCAAACTTAACTTTAAACTTGTTTTATTATACTCTGAAAAAGATTACCTTAACAGAAATTTCAATTTTTGATAATTTTATAAATCATAGCAGAGCTTTTATTTGTGTTTTTATATGAATATTAATTTTATAAATAAACATCAAAATAGGTAGGGGTAGAAAAATTTAAAAATTTATTCTTGAGGAACAATAAAATTTTAATTTCTACATAAATTATTAAATAGTTCAGCAAAATCCTTGCTAGTATTTTTGAAATTCTTTTAGTAAAAAGCGAAAATGATAAAATTAAAATTTTTGTTATTAGGAAAATAGTTATTATTATATTTTCTGGTAAAAATACTATGATTTCTATGTTGAGTACTGTTTACCTTTCTTAGCTTTATTGTTTTATTTTATGTTTATTCCGAAATGCATCAACATATAATAAAAGAATAAAGCTAAAAACGATAAAGAGTACTCAACATGGAAATTATAAAAATTAATATAAACCGCTGGCTGAATAATGGCATTTTACTCTATTGTAATTTTAAAAAAAAACCAAAAAATGAAATTTTAAGCTTTTTTCTACAATTATTTTCCTAATTTTCTCAATTGTTTTACCAATACTTAATTACCAAATTTCAATATGCGAAAAAAATTCAGTTTTACATCAAAACTATTTCAAATGCAATATATATATTTACGTAATTGCATTATCTTATTAGCAAGTAATATAAATTAAAAATTTGTTATGTTGAAAATGAAATAATGAATTAACTATTGAAAAATAAACACGTTATTAAAAATTATAATTTTAAATAACCATGTAATTATAGCTGAAGCGAGTTATTTATGTTTACAAACATATACACAAATAATTCCCTAAGAGTACCAATTTATTCACATTATAAAATCTGATTAAGAATAATCGAAAAAAGATTGAAAAACAGTTAAAACATTTTTGAAATATGACGTTAATTTAAAAAAATAAATATAAAAACGCGTAATTTATTTTAAATTTACATTTATGAACAGAAAATTGGAAAAGGTTAGGTGAACTACAAGAAGGAATAAGACAACCATGCAATTAGACTCCTTGTAATTAGTTTATTTAAGCAGTAAGTAATAAAATAATTAAAAGAATGATTTGAGATTTCAGTGACAAGCCAAAGATGAAATAATATAAATATTAAGATTTGATGATATTATTTTGGCTGAAATTAGATTTTGGTTGAATTAGAAGAGATAATGAAAGATAGGGATAAATTTTGTGTTGAAATTAAATTTTTAATTAAAAATAAAAGGAAATTAAACTCGTCTAAGAGGAGGATTTTGTGAAATTAAATTTTAAAATTAAAAAATATCCGAATTTGCATAATTTTCTTACTGAAGCGGTATAATTACAAAAGTTAGACGAAATACGTACGATTTCTAAAGAAAAATTGCACAAGCGTTTTTTTTTTTTTTTGTAGAAATGAGATTTGTTGATATAAAGGATACAAAAATATTGAAGATTATAAAGAAAACTTCTTAAAAGTATTTGGTTGGTACGTATTGGAAATTTATTCGTGGTTTATTAAAGGAAAAATAATATAAAAGGGTAAATAATGGCTTTAGAAATGCTGGGTTAGAAGAGAATACTCATAATCAAATACGCTGATTGTTATAAAATGAAAGGTTTTAAGACGAACTACAAAGAAAGAAGTTTGTGGCTACATCTTATGAAAAAAGTACAGCTGTAGATCAATATTAAGGCATTCGGATTAGTGAATTAGAAAGATTTGTATGTCATAAAAATAATAAGGGATGATAAATACAAAGATCAGAATAAAAATGTTAACTAAAAATTTTATGTGCAAAATGTTAGTGAAAAAGTGATTTTTTTTTATAGCTCAGTAAGAAGGAGGCTATAAATCGTTTAACAGATCAGATTAAAGATATGCAAGTAAATACGTATGTGTACCTTTCTTTTCTTTTTCCTGTTTAGCCTCCAGCAATTACCGTTCAGATAATACTTCAGAGGATGATATGTATGAGCGTAAACGAAGTATAGACTTGTACAGTCTCAGTTCGACCATTCCTGAAATGTGTGGTTAATTGAAAGCCAATCACCAAAGAACACTAGTATTGACGATCTAGTATTCAAATCCGTGTAAAAATAACCGACTACTAGGACTTGAGCGCTGGAATTCTCGACTTCCAAATCAGCTGATTTGGGAAGAAGCGTTCACCACTAGATTAACCCGGTGGGTTACGTATTGCTTTAAAAAAAAATCTTATTTTCTAAAATAAGCCAGTTTTAAGAATACATTAAAAGATTATATTACTGTCTGATTTCACATTCGCATACAACTGATAGTATATTTTGCAATTTTAATGTAATTATTTATCTTATAACTGATTTTTGAGATATCTGTGAATAAGTTGCAATGTGCTTTAAATTTTAAATATTTAAAATTAAATATTTTCATTCATATCTATAACTTTTTAGAATATTCTTCTTTTATATAGGACATATAAAATAATGCCATCACTCACATACACACACCTTTTATCACTTTAAACTTTTATGGTTTCATACATATGAAAATATGAACGTAATGGATCGTAAAATGCATTTTATTATGTATAAATATATATACACACACATATATATAAATATAACCTGTAATAATATCAACCCTAGAATAAAATTACGAAGTGCTAGGGTATTTGAATAAAACGTTTTTACTGTGTTGATTTTTCATATTATAATAGAAGTATGTGGATTATGGGTCGTAAAGAACGTTATAAGAATTTCAAATTAGCAAATTTGCCTTATCTAGTGTATAAAAACTATACATTTTTCCCACTTGTTCTTTGAATTGTTTGATGCATGTCCCCTTGAAAAAGAATAATGATCATGATTGCAGGCATAATGGCTTTTACCCTTACTGATATTACCTCTGATAAAATAAAACGATAAAAATAACTCAAATATAAAACCGTGAGTGAGTATCTAAGTGAGAAATATATGAAACGAATTATGATTTTAAAAGTATATACTAATTTTCCCTACACGTCTAGCTTTACCAGTACATATTATAATGTAGCTATAACACCTATGTAATTAGACGACAGAAAATAAAGTTCATTGTTTCGTTCTGGACTATTCAATAATATAAAAGTAATGCATAATTCACTTTCTTGAAATTTAAAGAATGTCATTTATGGAGTGAATGCTTTCAGTATCGATTATTTTGCTAAAAAAGTGAATAGTTGAAGTTATTGGAAAATTAAGAAATTGACACACATGTCGCTAAGCTTTAAAGAATTTTAAATGTATATCAATCCTCTCGGCATATAGTTGGATGGAGTTTTATCGTTGAACAACATCCTGACCCCCGTAGGGGATGACACTCATCTTGTGACGATTCCAGTCACCACAACATCCCTGTGTTCCTAGTACTAATTGGCTTTACCGGAGGTTAGACCCTCTGAACTTGATAACATAACACAGTCATCAGTTTGGCCTCTGTTAGGATGCTACCGATGCAAATTACTCGGCAGACATTTCTGTCAGTGAACTTACACAACCTACTCTCGCCTTTGTATGTCGTCTTCCCACCACGACCACTTACCATAACTTACAGCCCTCAACTGTCAAGTTAACAGATTCTTGGTAGTGCGATCTCCGTGCCTTCGTGTAACACCGAAGGTTTCACACTAAAACTATTCCTATATCTAACTCCAACTAGAGTTTGCACTCAAATCATTATTTGATTGCCTTTTTTTTATTTTTTTGCTGAATTTCTTTATTTACTTTAATCAGCTTCTACAATGAAGCTATAAGCAAGTCGTATGACTGACCATCACTTGAAAGAGGACCACCCAATGATAATTCTCAAGTAATACAAAAACAATAGTATAACATAAATAATATAACATTTGGTAGTGCCTTTGAATTCCCATTCGGATGTTAAGTCAACATTAGCATAAGAAAAACAAAATAAATAACAACTTTAAAACAGTAAACGGAGTACTCCCATGCGCCCTTCCATCAGGGTGGTTGGTTGTCTATACTGAACAGTCTCTAATTCTCAAATAGTTGCTATCAGTAAAATTATTTTCCGTAATAAGAACGACATCTAGCAGCTCGTAGAAAATCAGCGCCTGCAGTTTCTCTCTGCGATTCATTACACCATTGATGTTCCATACGTCGAGTTTTAGGTAGTTCCTTCCTCATCAACAAAGTTTAGAAATCACTTTCGTCAACAGAACCAGAAGATTCCCTACCTGTAGAACCAAGAACTGAACGTTACTCGCTAGCTTCTCAAATTTATCCACTGTAACCGAAGCCATATTATCGGTTCCCGCCATTGGCTCAGCAAAGAACCTGGGATGCACGAGTCCAGTGAATATTGCCAGTATCACAGTTATTATTAACCGCATTATTACTGACCCGGTGACCTAAAAACTGGAACTCATGGCCTAGGTCACACTCTTAGACTAAACTCTCACACTTAAACTACGCCAACGGCTCCCTCGTTACTCGGTGGCGTGCGTTTACGATGCTCCGAAACTTATGACCCTAGCTCTTAACCTACTGCCGTATAACTGCAACTGGAATGGAATGGTGAAGATTCATAAGCACCCCTCGAAATGCCCTCTCATAACGCCTCGTGAAGTGTGTCCTTTCAGATTATTTTTCGCGAACAACACGAATTATTTTTTTGTAGCTCTCAATATCCTTCGACAGAAACTGAAGTTGTTTACTGTTTATTATTCTTACAATTCTAATAACTCATACAGCTTCGTGATATCCAAAATACCATACAGTACTATCGAAGGCGGCTTAACCTCTTCTTTTTGTGTTGCAGCAGCGTCAGTCTCCTTCACTGGCAGACCATAAAATCTATTCGAGAGAGGTATGTCAATCCCAGGAGTCGCGTCAGCTACCGGCAACGTGTGTAAAACCGGCATTGTTTGCCTTGACGGAGTCCGTAATATCAGTCACTGCTATTACCCTAAGAACCACTCATACTTTCAACGATCTTATCTCTTATTAATTTTCTGCGCGACGACTTCTGTGGATCCCGGTTGGAGTAATTGAAAGGGCCACGTTTTCTATTCATCGGCGTGTTGTTTTTTATCGCCTCAAAGCTGCCATCCGCTGAGTGGTTGTTATGCGGAACACCTGGAAACTGGTCCACAGCAACGCCGCGACTGCTAGGTTAAGCAGCTTAGCCTAGGTCTATAACTTAAAGTAACTAAAAGAAAAGACTTATAGATAAAAAAAACACAAACAAAGTAAACGGAAACACAACATAAAAAAAAATTAAAATAATTGACTCTAATGAGAAGCAACTTATAGATATATCAAAACATATAATTCTGTTTAAACATAATGATTGAGTTTTTAAACAACAAAAATACCATCCTGTTACCAACAAAACAAGTGTTGATCGTACTTGTTGAACAACATGAAGATACACAAAAGACTTTATAATAAAATATGTAAAGTGATTAGCTTTCAAATTAAAAAGCGTTTTTCACACAAGAAATTTAAGAGCTAATTGACAGCTTTTTCCTCATAGAATAAAAATTATTTTTATTGTCAATTGCATCTTCCTTAACTGTAAATAGACCTGGAAATTTATCCTTTAATTTGGGTCTTAAGAATTACAGTCTATGGTAATTTTACCGAAAGCTCAGAAATCAGAATAAATTCTTTCACTGGCCGAAATTCGCTGATAAAGCGTTTCGGAACGTATATTTATATGGAATTTCTTCTTTATTTTCCCCAGCAGAAAATATTTTGAAAGTTATATTCTTTTTCAATCACTCTGTACACATACAGATCTCTATATTTTCGAATGAATATGTATAATTTCTCCCAAATGTGATAATTTACTGTAATCATTTCAGTTTAAAAGTATATTAGGTTGGTGTATCTAAAAGTATGTGCTTTGTTATTTTTCAGTACAATATTGATTATTTTATTGTTTTCAAAGTAATCTACGTTACTGAATATATTAAAAATTTGTATGATTTTTGGTTGATATATTGTATGTTAGTACTTGTAAATCTTGTGTCAATAAAGGTGATTTTGATTTTGTTTTATGTAATTTACAGCATGTAATCTACAAATAGAGGTAGGTAAATACCCTTAGGTAAATAAATACCTCTATAAATTTGTTATTGCAGTGAGTTTCACAGTATAGCTATAAATGTTTGTGTTGAGTGGGATGTTGGATGATATGAAAATAAGTATGTACTTTGTAATCGGTTTTCTACATAATAGATTTTCTTCTGTTATTTATTTTGTAAATTGTAACACCAAGATCCGTAAGTAATGTTTTTGTATTTATTCTACAATTAAATGAAAATTGGAGTGTAATATCTTATTGACAATATGGTACATGGGACATTACCTTCTGTTTTCTTTTAGAGTTAAATTAGGATATTGACATAATATTTACGCCGTCAATGTAATTTTACTTTTTAATTTCAACTTTTTGTTGTTTGTGTAATAAAATTTCCCTTCAGAACTTTCATTCCTGTCAAAGATATATAAAATTTTCTGATAGCAACTCTGAATAGCGAGTGGTGTATTGATATCAGTTTAGTTTTGCAAAGTTTTAGCTGCAAAGTTTTTTGAATTAACGTCAGAATTTCAGTATGCAAACATTATTTTTAAAACTAATATAATATTATTATTAAAATTTTAATATTGTATTACAATATATATATATATATTGTAATACAATATATATATTTATATATATATTCTTTATATATATATTAAGTGTCAAGAAGTAAAGATGAATAGAAGGGCGTTGCAATAAAACCGGTAATTATTTGTATTAATGGAATTTAAATTTTAGAAAGGTTGATGCCAAGTACATATTATGCTCATTTTATCATTTTACTATTCAGTTATTAAAAAATTATCATGTAAATTAATCAATAACTAATTTCTTTTCTTAGGCTATCATAATTATTATTAAAGGATTTCGCTTTTCTATGATTCATCCATTCGTTCACCGTGTTCTACCATTAGGGCTGGTCCTGTCACAGCTGCTGCTCTCCACCTTGTTCTAACCTCTTTGTTACAGCATATTTTCCCTTTACCATAATCCTATTTTCATTTGACATCTCTTCCTTCTTCTTCCTTTCCTTCCATTTTCCAAGCCTTCTATCGCATCCACTGTTCTCTCCAATTCTCCTTAAGACTTCATTGATATGATCTTGTGATCTGATATTTATCATTCTGCGTTACACCCGCATCTCAAAAGCCTCATTTCGTTTTCTATCTACCTTTCTCATCCTCCACATTTCAGCTTTATAGAACATCATACTCCAAATAAAACTTTTCAATAATCTCTTCCTTAACTCTAACATTAACTTTATACAAGGCAGTTTTTCCTGCTTATTAAATGCCTGTTTACTTTTTATATTCTTGTTAACGGAAGTCAGATCATCAGTTACAAAGCTCCCTAAATACTGAAATTTCTTCACCTGCTCTAAAACTTCATTTCCTATCTTAATCTCAACTCTTTTTTTTTTTTATCTTAGCATACATTTTGTCTTCTTTTTGTTGATCCTCATAGCCTGACTTTCGCAAGTTTCATTTAAGTCATCAAGCATTTCGTTTAGTTTACTCGGGCTCTCCACAAGTACCACAACGTCATCAGCAAAACGTAAAAATTCTATGTTTCTTCCACAATCTCTATTCTTGTTTTCCGAGTCACACAGAGTTTAATTATTTCTTCCAGATATATACTAAATAGTGTTGGTGATTTGCAGCTTCCCTGCCTCACTCCCCTTTCAAGTCCTAATCTTCCTGTCATTTCGTCTCCTACCCTCACTTTTATTCTCGGGTTGTAGTACAGCTCTTTTATTAGGCGCCTCTCTTTCCAGTCAACTCCCTTCTTTTCAAAATTAGCAGTAATTTATTCCATTAAATTCTGTCAAACCCCTAGTACACAAATGCAACATACACTCTTCACCTCCTTTCCGTGTATCTCTTACTCTCCACAGTCCTATAGTGTCCCTTTTTCCAACAATTCTTCTAAACCCATATTATTCTTTCTCAGTACTGCCGGATTTATTATACATCCTCTTATTTAGAACTCTTAATAATACCTTATCTGCATAAGATATTAACCTAATCGTTCTATGTTCTTCACACTTCTTTATATTTATTTTCTTTTTTATCGGTACCATTATTATATCTTGGAAGTCGTCTGGCCACTTTCTTTCTTGAAGTATTTCTTTACATAGATCTAATAATCACAATTCACCTTTATCTCGTAGTACTTTTAACAGTTCAATTGGTATTTCTCACATCCCCTCAGATTTTCCTTTTCTCTTCATTTTAATCGCCTCATTTATTTCACGTTTTAATATACTGTACCCATTTTGATCTTCATGAACTTTGTACTCTTTTCCACTCCCATTTTTATTTCTTTTGGCTTTTCTCTGAACGCTTATAAATCCAGAATCTATTCTTCTCATCTCCTTTTTATTTCCTCCTTCTCATTAAGAATTTCCCCATCCTTTTGATACATTTTCTTCTCTCGTTTATCTTTAAAAACTATTTCTGATGCTTCTTTATCCCTTCTTCATATCTCCATTATTTTCCCAAATTTTCTATCTCTACATTTTTTCTCGAGCTATTTCCTAGGCATTCTCAGTTTCCCTTCTTAGCTCATTATTCAACCGTATATATTTCCTTCTACCTTCTGTTTGTATATTTTCCTCTTTCTCCTTACTTTTTTATGAAGTAAAGATATTTCTAAAAAAGTCAAAATATTGAAAAATTATTTGTTATTTATTATTAGCTATACGGAACTTATTGTATGAATAATTCTAATAACATCACTAAACCCAGATGTGGTTGGAAGTAAGTAAAAAGTTAATATAAGTTATCTGGAGGTAGTGATAGAATAAAGTACAGTGATTTATTTCTTTGTTGATACAATTAAGGCCGTTTTATTTAAAAAGACAATATATATACGTGGAAAGTAAGTTAAACTTAAAGTTTAAATCTTTACTGTGTCCTTGATTCTGACGGCACGTAAAATGTACGCACTGCGCTAGTAATCGATAACTTATTTCCCAATAATAGTGGTATTTTATTTATGTAATTATAATTTGTTTAATAAATACGAAAAACTATTTATACGCATATTTTGAAAAACAAAGTTAACTTCTTAATAAATAAAGATTTCTTGCAGTATAGATTTAAGCAAAACACTATAGATTTATCTAAAAAAAAACTTGTTTCCACAGTTGTTGACTTGCAACTTCTGTAAGCTATCCAAAAATTTTAGATTCACCACCAATTAGATATTGGTGTTCTTTATACACTCACCTAATACGTTTCCTCTTCATGTAAATGAAATATATCATCCCGAAAAAGAAGCATATAATCTTTCTTTAATTTTTTACTAAATAAAACATCTTTGCATCCCATAAAGGGACAATTTGGAGAACCATTTTCATCTCAGAAAAGATTGAAAACAAAAAAAATCGTCTTCATCCCAAAGGAAAAGCTCGCGCGCGTGTGCGTGTTTATATATGTGTATATATGAGACAATTAATATATCTTCTCTATTAGTATTATGTTTTCTCTCCAATAAATTTTTAATACTTCACCTTCAACACCACAAGTCATTTTATGTCACTGGTATTCAAATTCAAGACCCTTACTTTCTAAAACAAGATCGAAAACTCATGAATACAAAATAGTTAAACCACTAAAGTAGTCGAAAGATAAAACAAGCCATACTCATCCTCATAAAATTTGAATGAGCTAGTTCAATTCATGATTAAATTTCAGCTGAATTGTCTTAATTTTTCATTTATCGTCATATATATTTACTAGGATATTTTCAGCACATTACCATTTTTTTTTTTTTAATTTAATTTAAAAAAATTTATCTTAATATATTTCTCACCACTATAGTTTACAATTTTGTAATTTACAGTTAATTTTTTTCATTATCGCCTAAAATATCTATCTTTCTAACCTTATCATTGAACCAAATATTAAAAGTTTTTCGTGGGGCCGTATTTCAATCATTTTCTTTGTTTACGGTTTCTCTCTTAAATGTTTGCTCATATTAATACAGTTCTGAATTAATAAAATTTCCCAAAAAAATTTAATTTAAATTTCTACATGTATGTTTGTTTAATTTGTACTGTTCTTCATCATCTATCCTTTGTAATTCTACTGAATAAATCAGTGAATTCGTTTCTGTTTTACGAGTATCATAAAAAAAGATTATTAATACTAGAAAAGGTAAGTAACTACTTATGTGTAAAAAAAAAAAATTAACACATATTTCAGTAAATATACTATTTACTAACTATTTAGCATTATTCTTAAAATAAATTATTAAATATATTTATTTTTATTGAGTGGTAATAAAATATATATTATTGTGAACAAACATTATACAAATTCGTCTGAATTTTTTTTTGAAATCGTAAAATCAGAACATTTTTATGTCCAGTTACAAGTAATGATTACTTGTAAGACTCTAGTGATCAATTCATATACCCATAAATATCTTGTTAACATAAAGGACAAATGTTATGGAAATCTATTCTCCCAAAAGTTTACAAATGAGGAAAGTTTGGGATCGCTGACTTCAGTAATAAAATTATTCGATTCCTGATAAACAAATAACACATTTGTTGATTACATCATTTATCTTACGCGCGCGCGCGCGCGCGCGGTCGTACCTTTTACAGTTTGGTCACACATTGTGTATATTGAACGGGCATTTATTCTATGATTGATGAATTAACTAGAATTGATTGTTGTACGATTTAAAAATAATCCATATCAACCAAAGGTAAATCAGTAACACAGAATTGTTTATTATTAGAAATATTGACTGTTTAAGGCCATTCGTTGAAATGATTTGCAAGACCAAAGTTTTAAAGTTTGATTACTTTACCGTTTGAATAACTGTAACATTGGATAAGTATTACATTTCTGATGTAAACTTAAAATCTACAAATATATTTGAATATTTTAAGAAATTTTGAAACGGTTTTGATGAAGAATGGTTGTTATATATTTTTCTGTAAAAATAGGACGTTTTCTGGTCGAAGCTGTGCTGTAAAAAAAAAATAAACTTTACAGTAAAAACCATAAACTTTGTCTAGAATGTTTTCAATTCTAAGCAATGATATTTATTTCTTGATAGAATTCTTTCTCACATTTTGTCAATTTTATACTATATCAAACTTTTAACAGGAAAAAAATATTAAAATAAATATTATACAATAATTCAAAACCTCGTAAGTTTTACATTTTTTAAACATTTTATTAAGGTCCAAATATCTGTCAGACACATGTACAATAATTGACCTCATCTTATTCAATATTATTGTACAGATTAGTTCTTAAGAAGATACTACTGATGAATTGTGCTGGTTAATTCACGCAACCCCCTTTCCAAAGTTAGTTCAGAATGATATTAGAAACTCCGTTGCGGCTTTACCCGCACTAAATGGTTACTTGTTTTTCCCATCGCGATCAGGAAATGCTTGCTGTTTAGGGTTTGCCGGTCAGGGCTTTCCGTCTAGCCAGAGGGCTCTGCCCTCTGGACCCCCTTGTGTTCGTTAAATTCGTTCTTTTGAGAATAATAATGATAAATAAAAATTAAACCCTGTTCAATTGATAGAAAAATCAGTGTACTCTAATTTCTCCAAAATAAGAGTCTGGTCAGTGGATCTCCTAATTGGTATTAAAATTTCTCATCGTGGTTTCGCTCGCAAAATATGTAATCAGAATTACAAACATCACAAACGGTATCCCGGAGGCTAAAACGAAGAAAATCTATGTTTTTTTACCCCACAAATATTAAAATTCAGAAAATCAAAAAATAGTTTTAGATATTTATTTGAAAAATATTTGCAAACGCAAATCGAATGAATATCTCGATTAGTATCGTCATAAATGAGCCAAATTTGCAATTATTGTTCAAAAACTTTTAATATTCTTCATCCTTTTCAAGGTCGAATTTTAAAAAATTTAGAAAATTGGTTTTAAATATTCACGTGAAGATTACACACACCAAAAATCAAGTTCATATGTTTATTTTTTATTGATAAATTAAAAAAAAAAAAAAATAGTAAATTTGATTTTCACTCCAATTTAATCCTTAAACTCGGAATTTCAAAACTTCTTTCTTACTGTGCTTTTCATATATTTATCTTTACGGGTTTTTGCTAGGCTTTGATTTTGATTATGAATAACTCACAACTTGCTTGTGTTCTTTGTGTGTAAATAAATAAATATATATATATATATATATTCATATATTCATATATATTCATATATATATGAATCACCGGATATATTTTATATATATATTCACAAAAAACACTTGAAAGTACTTTATGTATTCATGCATTCAGCTGTACACAATATTTCGATTCGATAATGTAAATTTATTTAAAAAAGAACGTAACAAATTTGAGGGAAGGTTTCTGTGTTTACATCGCAGTAAATCAAGCGTACTGGATTTCCTTCGTTTCTGTTTTTGTTTTTCAATAACTATAACGAAGAAGGTATTGTATTTTCAAATATTATGAATTTTATTTAATAAAAAACTCTAGACAACAGTTGAACCGAATAACCTAAGTTGAACGTAGAACAGGAATACATAAAATTTTCAAAGAAATTTCTTACACTCACACACACACACACACACACACACACACATATATATATATATATATTTATACATTACATTGCATTCTGTTTCGCACGTGTGTGGGTATATATTTCTGAACACAAATGAATATATGCTTTAGAAGTTAGAATATTTAGAATATATGCTTTATAAAACACAAATATAAAGCATGTTAAAACTTTCACTTAAAATGTATCTTTTAATTTAAGTTTAATTCTTTTTATCTGTACACGTACATAAATAACATAAAATAACTAGGGTCGTCCTTGGACGCGTATCACGCAAAAACTACAGGACAAATTTTAATAAAACTTCCCAGATTTACACTTAGAGGCATGTTCATATCTCGAATTTGAATTATCACAATATTGCTAATGAAAGTTAAGATATTAAAGATATTCACTAAAGAAAAATAATGATAGTAATATATATCATTATATTTCTGTTACCACGTGGTAAAAGTAAAAGATCTCAGAGTTAAGATCTATAAACTTTTAAATATTTTAATATATGATTTTTATAAAATAATTATTCTTATTGAAATTTAACATAAACTACCTCCATCCTGAAGAACAGTAGCTCAACTAACCAGGGTTTGATGGCAAAACGCCTATCATAAGCTCCCGAACGGGCTCCTAGCCACCCGGGATGCTACTCTTACTACAGTATCAAACCCCTTCAGCCACTGTGCTGAGCCAAAAACCTTAGAAAGCCAGCAAACTATCTTTCATTCTCTTTGGGTTTCCCGATTAATTTGCTAATCTAGATCAGAATTAATTCTTGCAAGTTCTCCAACTGTTCCAGTACGTTCAGTCTCGTATTTTGAACAAATGTACAGAACACGGTATACATTTTCAGTGACTTTACATTCCGGACATAGACCGAGCCGGTCAGTCTAATTCTAATCAACTTATTCCTAAAAGCATCATATCCAGAAATAAACTGAGTAATGTACCGATTGGGGGAACCTACTTATGAAACTTGTGAAACTCTCACGTCCGGAAAAATACCATGATTCGATCTGACCTATCATAAGTGGGAACATTTGTCCTCTATTCCTCGCAGCGTCCGGAGATGAACTAACTGAAAAATGGCCTAACTTTTTGACATAGCGTAGCTGGCGTTCAGTGGGAAGAATATCAATAGGATTAGCACCCATAATAAGTTCGACTTCCTCGCGAGAGACAGTTTTATAATCACTAATCACTGTCACTAATAGATGACTCTGGGCTCACAATAAAATATTCCTATAACATTTATATTTCATTCGATAAGCCCAGATAGGTGCGGCATAGAGCAGTATAGCGCACACAAATATATTTGTAAAGAACCCACATGGTTCTAATATTTAATCGCTACTCGGGATGGACTACTCTACGGACAACAAAGAAAGCATCACGTGCCTTTTTGGTAACGTATTGAAAGTGCTTCTTCAGAATCAAAGATGAGAATCGAAGATTCTCACATTTCTAAAATGGGACATACCTAACTTCCAACGATACACGAGCCTGTGATGTAGCAGCCAGTCGGCCCTTCAGTAACATCATAGTGTTTTTTTTTTCTGGGCTGAACACCACCTTATGCTGACTCTACAACTGGAGTATCTTACAAGTCTGGGCCGTCCTAAACTCGATTTCACTCTTCGACTCCCCTTTAACCAGCAGAAGCCCATCATCCGTATAAACATATAAAGAATGACGTGACATCCACTTTGAAAACTCAACAAGCAAACGGTCCTAGCACACTGCTTTGCGGATAACCTTTTGGTAGTGTCTTTCCTGCTTCTGAGCGTTATCTCGAAGAACGATCTCTCGATTGCTGATACAAATAAATAAGCACATTATGCAATTTTTTTTTTTGCAATCACGTTTTTGAAGCTGAAACAGGGCAGATGGCCAACACAGACCCACCGGGTTGGTCTAGTGGTGAACGGGTCTTCCCAAATCAGCTGATTTGGAAGTCGAGAGTTCCAGCGTTCAAATCCTTGTAAAGCCAGTTATTTTTACACGGATTTGAATACTAGATCGTGGATACCGGTGTTCTTTGGTGGTTGGGTTTCAATTAACCACACATCTCAGAATCGGTCGAACTGAGAATGTACTACACTTCATTTACACTCATACATATCATCTTCATTCAGCCTCTGAAGTATTATGTAAACGGTAGTTACCGGAGGCTAAACAGGAAAAAGAAAGAAAGAAAGATGGCCAACACAGACTACTAAAGTCTTGGATATCTCCAAAGACCTAAAATATATCGATACTCACTAGAAGAAAGAATGTCCATAACCTTGAAAAGAGCATCCTCTATGTTTCTGCCCTGGCGGAAAGCACATTGGTCTTCTCTCAGTAATTTCCTTGAATTTAACATATCATTAATACAAAGATATAACACCTTTTCTAAAACCTTCCTAATAACTGGCAGGGACGTCGAGGTTTATAAAAAGAGTTCAGTGTGTTCCATAAAACAGGGAAGTAACCAGCATAAGACATTCTACTAAAGATCCTGGTAAAAGTACTAAAACAAATTTTGACAGAGCAAGCAAGGAATTCCACCATGATTCTATCAAAACCCGGGGTTTTATTTTTACCAGAATCACAAATCACCTGACTTATCTCAGCGTTTGTCCATCAAGTTGCAATTCTTTCTCGACCCGTACGGCGGGGAATTGAATTCTCAGTGGCATCGATGAATGACAGAAAAAACGACTGTGACAGTTCCTCTCACTGTGTATAATTTGGATTTCGGTCTAAGACACGGAGTATAGCAGAAAAAATATTAACAAACTTAGGCTAGTCCGCTTTCCTGTACTGGAAGCGCCCCTGCTGAGAGGAAAGCACCTATTTATAACTTAATTGTTAAATCAATTTTTT
This sequence comes from Lycorma delicatula, assembly GCF_047948215.1. Taxonomy (NCBI): domain Eukaryota; kingdom Metazoa; phylum Arthropoda; class Insecta; order Hemiptera; family Fulgoridae; genus Lycorma; species Lycorma delicatula. The sequence continues at coordinate 105,938,530 of NC_134456.1, read as the reverse complement.
TTTAATTTGAATTACGTATTAATAACAAATACGTAATTATTATATATTATTTATTTATTATTAATTTATTTTATTTTATACATTTGAGAGTAATGAATTGTATTTATAAGAAGTTTTGACGTGTACTATCTCTCAATATCCTTGTCGAACTACGATCACGCGATGGTATTATTTAACTCTGCTACTTTATTTTAATTAGTTCTATTAGCTCTGTGAGATTTTATTTATCATGATAAGGACGGTAACATTACTATTTGTTATCCTATTTAAGTTGTGATTTCATCCAGTTCATGCATTCGGTAATTCTATCGTTACTGTCCGACAAACGCCAAGATCTGGTATTATATATTACAAAAGTCATGCAAATTTTTATTTATGTTCATTTAACCAGAATATAATTTCTTTTTTTTATCAGAAAAAAAAAGATTTTTACAGCAGAATGGTTATTGGCTATATAATAAATACAAATAAAATATACACAAAACGTTTTTCAAATTTCACACAAAATTATAAGCCGCTATCTAAATATTCCTTTTCATCTACTGAGGGTAATCTTTACGCCTACTGACTGCATTCTGTATGTATTGATTCTTGGGATAACTGGCGTAACAGATAATTAAACCTCATAACTCTTGACTAATTAAACCTTATTGTTTTTTGGTCTTAGTCTTAGTAACTTGTTTCTGTTTTCCAACTACAACTCGATATCACTGCTACATGTAATATTCTCAATAATATGGAAAGAGAGGTTCTAACACAAAAACATGACCCAATAACTTCACTTAGAATAAGTCACGTGACACTCAAAAATCTCCCTTGGGAAAAGGCTACTTAGAGTCCGATCAGGTGACATGTGACATGCGACTTGATATAACTTATAGGGCACATTCTAGTACTAATAGTAGTAGTAATAGTATAGAAAGATAAGTTATACTGTTATAGCATATAGTCAAGGTCTGATTCTGAGGTAAGCTAGGTTGATGCGATATGGTCAATTTAGAGCACAATATTAATAG